>NW_018228291.1:36300-67613 GCF_001263595.1 Phalaenopsis equestris
CTATGAAACCACCTAAATCAAGCCATGGATGAAAGGTTCCCCAAATCAAAGGATATTATTTCTAAAAATGCATGTGCTTAAGATATCCTTACCAAAATTAAATATTATTGCACTAAATTGCTATGACATATTCCCCTGAGTTCCCTGAGCTCCTAGCCACCTCCCCCTCAACTTTCAGCCAGCCTAGTGGCCAGAAAAGCTCAAAACCAAGAGCCACCCCCATGGCACCTCACCCAAATCAAACCTAGAGGCCAGCTCAGCCAAACCAATTGATGGAGCTCCTCTGCCCTCCACTTAAGCACCACAATGCACCCAAGCTTATGCTCTGAGAGCCACTCCCATGGACATTTTTAGAAAAACTCACCTCCACGGCCATGGGAGGTGTGCTAAAATTTCCTTAGTGAGGCCTCTCCAAACTTCACACATAGCTTCCCTAAGATCCCCTCAGTGCATTCCAACCATACTTCCTCACCAATTCCCATTACCGGAGCTCAATTTTGAGCTTGGAACCTTGCCAGAAATCAGGACAGAATCAAATACACCTCCACAGTCCACAAAACCCGAATTAACTTCACCCACACCTTTACAATAGTGAAAGAAGCCAAAGCCCCATAAAATCCCCCTTCCTCAGAGTCTCTACTATAGCTCTAGACCAACACCCGAATTTGAGCTTGGTTGAATTCATACCTAGGCCTCACACCAAGACCAGGGACTCAATCCTAGCCTCCTTGTACCCCAACAAACGTGCTAAGACCCTCTGATCGAAGATTTACTTCTGAGAGCAAAGGTATAAAACCTCACCTCCTCCTGAGCCTTTTTTGATTCTCCATTTACTTGGGCTTAATTTCATGATACATTAACCATATGGATGTGTTCGTCTCACTAAGATGAGTATTTTAAAAAAAATTCACTTAATTTGATTGAGAAATGAGAGCGAGCATAAGCCTTGAAGGTGTACGACTCTCGATCTAAGCCATTAGGGACAATGACCATGCGCCGTCCGATCGCTCGTGTGTCAAATGGATGGCCAAGATGAAGCCAGACGATGCTTCTTTACATAAACAGCAGGACGCGTGGCTGTTGGCGTGGACGACGGTGTCAAATCGGAGCGTGTCGCATGGAGTTTCAAAGCTGCCTAGGATCTACATGGTACCGCGTGGATAAGTAGAAAAGTAGGGCTATTTCTATTTATTTAAATAACCCTAACTTAGAAAATCTATTACTTTGTGCAGAAAAATAAAAAAATAAAATAAAAATACTCTCTTGCTCAGTGAACAGAGGAGAACAATGTGGAATAAACTTTAAGTCCATTTGATGTATTAAATATTTTTAATTAATTAAACATTGTTTGGGATCATTTGATTCCCCATGCATATTGATACATCACCTTAGCTTGAAATTTTGGCATGTTGAAGCCTCTCTTAAGGGAAACATCCTCTGATTTTTCCAATGTCAGAGGAGGTTCCTATACAAAGATCTATATTTTTCAAGATCTTGATCATTATTTTCTTGAAATAATCATGGAAATAAGCATATTAATTAGAAAATTCTAACAAAATTTTGGAAGGTCCACCAAGACCAGAAAAGCTTTTGGAAATAAGTTCATGGGTGGGTCAAGTCATTTAAAATGCATTTAAAATTTACAAACACTAAATCACTAAAATAATTAATTTTGGAAAATATAAATATTTAAATGATTTGATTTTTAATCTCCGTTGTGGTTTATGATCAAGAGAACTCACTATAAAAATTTCAAAATATTTTGAGTTCATTTGAAAACTTAAATTGATTTTTAAAGATAAATGATTTTTAAAGATAAATACCACTTTTGACACTTAAATGATTTTTAATAATCAAAATACAAACTCAAAAATTTATGAAACTTAGTTTTTTGAGTTCTCTGTGATCAGGGATATTTTATAAAAATAAAATAATATTTAGAATAAATACTTGATTTTTAGCCTATTTTAAATATTTAAAATAATTAAGAACTCATAAAAAACACAAAAATAATAAAATTCATGGAAATGTTCTAAATTGCTTCCTAATCACTTAATAACAATTAGAATATTTTTCCTGATTTTCTAAATAAAGATATTGAATTTCAAAACTTAAAAATAATTTTTAAAGGCTAAAAATGAGTTTTCACTAAAATATTTCCAATAAATTAAAGAAAAATCAGAAAAATATGAAACTTGCTCCTCTAGGTTCTCTAACCTCAGAGAGATTTTTCAAAAATATAAAACTTAATTTTCATCGTTTAAAATATTTTATTTTTATTAAATAGCCCAGAGCTTAAAATAATTCTGATAAATCACAGAGAATTCAAAAAATCATGAAATTTAGTCCAAAGACCTCTCTAGTTTAGGCCTACCTCTAGTAAAAATTTCAACGGATTATAATTTACCTTGTTCATATCCTATGTAATTTACCTTGTTCAAATCCTATGTTTGCATGAAAATAATTATAAAAAATAAATTAAGTTCTCAAAAATCACATTTTCTCCTCTGATGTTTTAATTGACCCATGAATGAGGTAGGAAAAAAATTTCAAAGTCATTTAAATTGAATTTAACAAATTACGAAGTGTTAGAGCCTTAGGGGCAAATGTGTAATTTTGGAAATTTAGCCTTAATTAACATTTAGGCTTAAGTCAAGGAGGGAAATGGGTAACCTCTGATCTTAATTAATTTATTTGCTGTTTGGAACACAAGGGGTTAATTGGTAGAAATCAATTTCACTTTCTTAATTAAATTAATAAGTTTCTGAATTATTAAAATTTGGAAGTTTATTAAAATTAAATGATCTTGGACTTAGGGGTATGACTTTTGAAATCAATAATTAATCAATTTAATACCCCTATTTTGATTTTCAAATAAAAATTCAAATCATGAATCATGACCACTTAAAGCTTAACCTTTTCAAAATTAATTAAGACACTCATTTAGGTCTTAAGGGCTTAGTGGTGACTTAGGCCAAATCAAAATCGACTAAATGAGGATTATAGAAATAAACATAACATAATCAAACATTCTTGCAACACCACTAAGCCTAAATTAAAAATTGGCTAAGTGTCCAGGTTAAACCAACTTGCCCTTTAAGGAAATTCATTCACATAATTTTCAAATTAAATGATAAATGATAATTACCCCTTTCTTAAGGATAATTAAGACATCAATGTTCACTGAGCATTAGAAGTATTCACTGGATGACCCATTAAGCAACATAATAAGTTTAAAAGAACTCAAGGCTTTTCACCAGTTGGTGAGAGGGAGGCATGGACTTGCTTCCTTCTCCTAACTTATTAGAAACCTCAGAGGTCTATTAAACTTAATATACTTTGCTTAATGAAATCATCCTTAATTAAACTTTTAAGGACTCACCAAAATACAACATAGTGTTAGGAAAACCACTAGAACTTTACTTTTTCTAAATGCGCTCACATGCATTTTTAAGTTTCAGGTGGTAGAATGGGAAGACTCATCAGGTACGCTTTATAGTTTATAGTACCGTCTTTCTTGTGCCTTTTCCTTACATTCTTTATGCTTACGTTATTTATTTTCATACTTGCATTTACCTACATGAATGAAAACAACATAAACTTGCTTGTTAACCAAAACCATGAACCAAAGCCAAAACTAAAATCAACCAAGAAAAAATTCACCGCCACAACATTCAAAATATAAAACAACTCAAAACTTAATCACAAACACCACAAAAAACTACAACTTCAACTAAATTAAGATGTCTCTATCGGATGATTAGGAATTCCTTGGAGGAGGTAAACTTTGGTTGCTAACGTTGCTTCCCACGGTCTAAATGAAATTATGGAACTCATTAAGTTGAGTTTAATAAGTTCATTTGGACTAAGTGAATCCAATAGAAAATAGTGGTGCCGGAATGAGGGAACCGTAGGATCCTAAACAGTGTTGCTCTAATCAACTTTAATATGCCCCCCACAAAATAAGTTCATTTGGACTAAGTGAATCCAATAGAAAATAGTGGTGTCGGAATGAGGGAACCGTAGGATCCTAAACAGTGTTGCTCTAATCAACTTTAATATGCCCCCCCACAAAATTTAAAGAACTTCAACCATAGGGCCACCTGATTTGACATTATAACTTGACACATTAGAAAACTCAAACTTATCGCGGTGAGGAGCTTGGAGCTAGCATGGTGGGCAGCACGACCATCTTCAATAGAAAAACCTATCTTTCCCAGAAAAACCAATCCTCCTTACTTAGACTTAAACAATAAAGCCATATGACTTTGAGGTTGCTTACTTATGCAACGTAAATCCTCACCTTATCTTTAGGCCTTTTTACAACCCTGCTGTACAATTTAAGCCCTAACTCGTCCTAAGATTCTGAGGTTGTCGTTTGTCATGACCTAAATCCTCAGATCTTCCAGGCTGATCTTCCAGGCTATTTGTGTAAATATAAGCCCTAACAAATAAAAAATATAAGCTCTAACTAATAAAATTTGTAGGATGAAGTAATTAAATTTTTCTCCTCTAAATTTAAACCAAACATGCAATTAAATTTTTCTCCTCTAAATTTAAACCAAACATTAGGATAGCTTGGGAAGTCATTGAGGTATGACCTAAATCCTCAGATCTTCCAGGCTATTTGTGTGATCATCTCACACAAATATAAGCCCTAACTAATAAAATTGGCAGGATGAAGTAATTAAATTTTTCTCCTCTAAATTTAAACCAAACATTAGGATAGCTTGGGAAGTCATTGAGGTTCTCCTCTAGGATCCCTGACATCCCCTAGTTCTTCCTCCTTTGAATTCTACAATAAAATTTTCCAAATTTGAACCAATCCCCTTTCACACCTCTACATCCGATTTCATTGAAAGTCCTACGCTTTGAAATTCTTTGAAGATAATATTTCTTGATTTTTATCGAGAGTCTCTATAAATGACTTTGGTCATTTAAGATATAATTAACTATAGGGGCTTGCCCTTAGAGGAAGCATGTCCAAACCTAGCTTAATATAAAGCCAATTTAATCCTTTATATTAAATAGGAGAACTTGTCGGCAAATATAAAGGTTTCGCGGACTAAACGGACGTCATGCTTTCCTTAGTTTATTTAATCCAGCCTCATCCTCAAGTGTTGTGTTTATCCTTAGGGACAAATACAAGATTTGAGGTATAATGCTCTTTCATTTTAAACTATGAAAAATATGGGGTCAGTTTGATTTCGTACTTCAACGTCCTTCCAAAGCGGGAGATGGGATTTCGATTCTGGTGACCGACAGCTTCTTACGGGCAACTCCACACAAACTTCCGAAATAGCTCCGACACAACAACTTATCATCCTCAGATAAGTTGTTTGGCAAAATTATATAGTCATGAAATTAAGAGAATTATGGAAAAGTGTGTTAATCCTAGTAAAGTAGATTGGACTAATATATTAGATACTTCATTATGAACATATAGGACAACCTGTAAGACACCTATAGGAATGTCCCCTTATATATTAATTTTTGGGAAGACTTGTCACTTGCCAGTTAAATTGGAACATAAAGCTTATTAGGCTATAAATGAATTCAATTTCAATTTAAAAGAAGCTGGTGAGAAAAGATTATTGCAATAGAATAACCTTGAGGAAATTAGGAATGAATCTTACGATAATGCGAGAATTAGATAATACGATGATTTATAGGAAAAAGATGAGAAAATGGCATGATCGAAAGATAATAAAAAGAGAATTTGAATATGGACATGAAGTTTTATTATACAGTACAAGATTGAAATTAATTCTTGGAAAATTGAAGTCTAGGAGGAAAGGGCCATTCAGAGTTATAAAATTATATCCCGATGGGACAATTAATATTGAAGATCCCAAGACTGGAAGAATGTTTAAAGTAAATGGGCACATACTAAAATAATATTTTGATGGTCAAAGACCAGCTTTTAAAGAGACAGTCATGTTGGATCACCCAGAATAAGACTAGGAATATTGTACTGACTACATTAAACTAAGCGCTTTGTGGGAGGCAACCCATCTGTATTGTTGTTTATTTTGTTTTTGAGTTTGTTTTGTTTGAGATATTTCATGTATATTTATGTTTAAGTCTTTATGTAGTCCTTGTATATAATAAAATATTTGGAAACATCTTCTTTTTCATTATTTTATGAAAAAATTGACAATTTATTGGATCAAAAAATGAAATGGTGAAAATTATGGAACTAGCGCATGATGCGTCAGATTGGCGCATGACGCGCAAATTTCCAGAGAGCTGCCGCATGATGCGCTGTGGGTCCAAAAATGTTAAAAACTTGTCAAATGGCAATTTTTGGCAGTTTTTGGCAGTTTCTTCTCCATATAACTACTAAGAACCGAATCCAAACCATATTTTATGGGGAAAAATGAGGGAAGAGTCACCTTTTTTCAATTCCTATGACTTCCCACTTTAGAAACTCCGCTAGATTTGAAATTTTCAACTGGAGAAAGTTTGTCAGTTTTGATGCACAAAAATTACATGAACAAGTTCTAGTGAAGAAGAAGCTTATCAGAGAAAGGGGGTTTGTAAATCAAGGATTCAACATGCCGAATACTCGAGTAGAAGATTTAAGTGTGTGTTAGGTTTGGGCAATTTTCTCCTTCAAGAATAAATGAGATGTTTATGATAGAAAATGTGTCTATCTGCCATTATGCAAAATTTACCCCTAGCAGAGAGAATATGAATGAACTCTGCTGTTACCTTATGAATGAAGATGCTAATTGGGAGACCAGAGATGATGGAAATGTAAGTTTTCCTTCATCATTTTTAAATCCAGTTTTAAATTCCTGACACTTCTTTATTTCATCAAAATTACTGTATACCATGAAAATTAGTATGGTCAGTAAGGAGAGTGTCATTTTGAATTACTGTATTCAAACCGAAAAACCTATTGTTGTTGGAGCTATTATTGTGAAATCAGTTTTGGGTTTAAATGTGAATAGATTTGAAACAATACTGAGAAATCCATCTCTTATTTTTTGACTATTCAGTCATCCGCAAGTAACTTATAAAAGTTGGGAAAAAGTACTACTTTCTTGGAAGCCAATGGATCTAGAATTCTATTTCACCTGTATTAGAATAGAAGATGAAAATGAAATGAATGTACTGATTGACCAAGGATCTCAGAATTCATCACCTGTTGAGCCTTACTACAACTCGAGTGTACGTTAAAAAAGGATCAAGAAGATAGAAAAAGATGTGTAGAATCTCATGCACGTGATTGGGAATATTACTGAAATGCTGGATCATCTAGATTAAAGACTGAAGGAACATTTTGAACATACATGGAATATTCAAGATGGATTGGTACGTACGTTCAGGAAACATGCTTGGATTGAGGAGGAAAATTCAACTAATGAATTTCCATTTCCACCCTTCTATAATTGGTATGTGCACTAACAATTGATGGGAGATATCCATGAGGACGATAGTGAAGACGATGATTGAACTTAATTTATGCATGAAATATTTTGTATAGTACTATTTAATTTAGTTTGTTGTTTTGGATTGAATTTCCTTACAAATGAACACTATCTATGTCTATGATTTAAATTTTGATGTTTAGATTTCAGTGTTAGGATGTTCGTTTGCTTTAGAACACTCAATTTGATGTTTGTTTGCTTGAAAAATATTAGTTTGAAATAACAAAATTTTATATATAAATGCGAGTTTTGGGTTTTTTGTCCAATTTTTGGTGTTAGTGTGATGTCTATATATGCTTAAAAATGTTTACTTGAGTCAAATATAGGTTGACATAAAGCGGTAGGAGTACATTTCCACTAAAACTGAAATCTTAAAAATTTGAGCTCTAGCGCATGATGCGCCAACTTACAGAGCCTTGGCGCATGATGCGCCAAAGGTCCGAACACGCTATATTGCCTAGAAAACCACAAAATTGCACTGAAAAACTCCATTTTTGCTGCTTGAGTCATCTTCTACCTCAAGACCTTAGTCTAGGGCATCACATTGTGGGCAATAAAGAAGGATTTGGAGGCTAAAATCTATAGATTTCATGTTCTCCTGGCAAGAGCTTCACTTTAACTTAGAATTTTTTTTATTTTCACCATGGATTTTGGGAGATCCGAAAATTGGAAATCTTTATGAAAAAAACTTGAAGAAATATTATGATGAAAAGTCTTTTACCAATAAACCTTGCTTGAGGAGTTAGATTTTTGATTTAGTGATTTATTTCAAAAATATTTGGATTTTAGTAAAATTTTCAAATGGCTCCCCGAGATAAGCTAGGAGGCCCGACTGAAGACTTTGATGCACGAAATTTCATTAGCTTCAAAGCCCAACATTGTTACAATACTCAGAAGGAGACCAAGAGAATGTTCCTAGAGCGCGCATTTACAAACCCGAGTGGCAAGGTCGAAAGACTGATTCTTGTCGGGAATTGGGAAAGATTCTTCTACTTCACTGCTGCAGCAATTGTCCCGATGGCTTGGGATGTTTATGCAAAGCTGAGATTCACTACGGAAGATCACATCCTAGTTAGAGGTAAATAAATTGAATTTACTGCTGATCAGATCAATACTTTTTATGGTTTGAGGGGTGTATTTTTTGATGAATATGTTGCATTTTGTATAACTGATTCATCATTGGAGGAAGTAATTGCATTTTTTACTGATGGAAGAGAGGAATAGAAGATTAATAATAACAAGATAGTTAACTTGCCTGGTTTCATGTTGAATATTTCGTCAAAAATATGGGACCACTTCATTTCTGTCAAACTGTTGCCAAAAAATCACATGGCTGATGTTACTAAATATAGAGCTGTACTTAACTATTGCATTCAAAACATGAAGGCAATAGATGTGGGTGCACTTTTATTTCAACATGCTCGAAGTATTGCTAGTAGTTTTACAGCTGGAAGATTGGGATACCCTGCCTTTATTTTTACTCTTTGTGAACAATCAGGAGTAGAATCTCATTGAAATGAAGAGAGATTGTAGCCACAAGATTTGATCAAGAGACATATGATTCATATAATCGAATCATTTGTTAAGTCTTGAAGTGGAAGAAGAGATAGACCCTCTACATCTGCTGCAAGGGCATCTACTTCTAGATCTGTATCACTTGAAGGTATTATGCATCAACTGATGATTAAACATAGGGATATATTAAATATTCAAACTCAGTTTGGAGAAATAGGAGCAGGGAATGCATATAATGATGGATATATGCAGAGGAGAGTTTAACATGATATTAACTTTAAAATTGCTATGACAAGACACCTTAGGGGTGAACCTATTGTGGACTTTTCTACTTGCCTCAGTTTCACTCCCTATTCTCCCATCCATGTTGATGAAGAGGAGGAAGAAGAAGAATCAGATGATGAAGAGGAAGGAGATGAAGATTGCTGTTTTATGAGTATTGTTTAGTTGTTTTGATGTTTGTTTATTTTTTGTGTTTGTATTAGGATGTACTTTTATTTAAAACTTGTTATTGTAGTAAAAGACTTGTTATGTTGTGTTGTGAACTGAATCTGTAATAGATATTATAGACTTTCATTTTTTCAACATTTTTAGTATTTTCAGTTTAGTTTGTCAGTTTAGGTTTTCAATTTTTGTATTTATATTTTTAATTCTCAGTAAATTCTCTAGAATATGTTATGTTTTATTTAATGCTTTAAAGCCTGTATGTAGTTTTACAGTTAGTACCTGCAGTATATCAGAACCCAGTCAGAAGCCAATTTAATAGTCAAAAATTCTCTACAGGTCGGTTTTTATTTTCATGCATTTACTATTTTCTTTCACCTATTAAATTTTATAATAAAAACATTTTTAAAATCACTTAAAAACTTAAGTTTGGGGGAAAGAAAAATTTATTTTGCAAAGGAGTAAACTAAATTTTATTTGTCCTTAAGTAATTATATTTAAAATATATATATAATGTAACATGGCCTGAGGTATTAAAATTTAACTTTAAATAACTATACTTCTATTTATAAGTATTATAGTAAATTTAGGTAAAGAGTTTTTAATAATGAAGGTCAATTCTAAATTTGAAGATACTTGGTATCATAGGATAAGACTATGGTTTTCTATTTAATGTAAAGGAAATTGTATTTTTGAAGTGTCAAGAATTGTCTAAGAATTTTAGATTTTCATGTAAGAAGAAAGGAAAAAGGAATGAGACTTTATGATAAATCATAAACTAACATGAATTTATAAAGTAAAGAAAGGTATAGAGTTTTGACTTTAAGAAGAGGATAATCATGTCCAAAATCATTAAAAGCTATTCAGCTATAGTAATCCTCACTTGAAAAAGGAAATAAAAAGAAAAGAAAGGATTGAAATGATCCTAAAAGAAAAGAAAAAAATAAAATAGAAAAAAAAAATATAAGTGAGGAGAAGCTTGAGGAAATGCCTAATCAAAAATTGACTTCACTTGAATCAACTGAAAGAAAAAGCTTTATTATATTTTTTAAACTTGTATTAGATTATTAGTAGCATTCTTAGTAAAGTTTTAACAAAGTTCTTTTTCATATGAATGTTCAAAATGTCCTTAATATGACAAAATCCATTTCTTCTCAAAATGAATAGAGATTCATAAATCTGAAATTTGATTATTAAGTCTTTCTAAAAATAGAATTTGAATCTAAGCTATTAAAGATTTTTTCCTAAATTTTGTTATTCTATTTATTGAACTAAAGTATAGAAGTTATAAGTTAATCTCTATCCTAAGCCATATGCTTTCACGTAATAAAAGTGTCACTTGAGGACAAGTAACATTTAAATTTAGGGGATTTTGATACACCAAAGTAATATAATATTTTAAGTCCCTATTTTATGCTTATTTTTAGTGATATTGCACTATGAAAAAGGTTATTTTTGTATTTTTGTTGTAGGTATATCATTTTTAGACATTGGGAGAAAAAAAGACAACAAGGATGAAATTTGGAGCCGAAAGAGCCAATTTTGGATTCTGGCGCATCTTGTGTCAGATTGGCGCATGATGCGCCACAATCCATAAAGTTGGTGCCTAATGCTTTAGGGAAGACTTTTTGAAATTAAGGCATTTCAAGATGATTTTTTCTTGAATTTTTAAAGGGACACTTGTTCTACACACCCCTTGGAGTGATTTAATGCTTCTACACACTTCTACACACTTTGGAAGCTTCTTTTATGAAGGGATATGACTCTTGGATCGAATGACACATCTTTTGAATTCAAAAGAGCTGGCTTTTGGAGGGAGTTTTGAATTATTTTCCAAAGGAGGGAGCCAAAAAATAAAATAAGAAGACTTGAAGAACTTGAAAAAAGAGGTGGAGGGGGGACGAACGGAGAGTTTTGGTGGGTGGCGTGAGAGTTAGAGAGAGAGAGAAGAGGATATTTTTTTTTCAAGATTTGTTAGAGGAGAGAGAAGGTGACAGATTTCACCTTCTTTACCTTTCTAAGAGAGAATTGGGAGTGTTTGTAAAAAGAGAAAGGCTTGAGAGAACTTCTAGGGAATTGCGTGGGAAGGATTTTGAGATAAGTTGTCTTTTTTTTTGTTTTGTAAACTCATTTTTATTTATGAAATTTGTGTTTTATCATATCTTTCCCATGAATTTTGAGTAATCTTCTTTATCCTTCTCTCTACTTTGAAGATATAGAGTATGTCATCCATGGGATTGAGTGCAAATAAATAAGGAAATATACTTTTGTTGGATGCAGAATTGGAAATTTTAAGGTGATAGATTAAAACCACCAATTTGGTTCAGTTGATTGGAAACTAATGCGAGATTGTTATTCCTCATGAGAGGGATTAGTGGGAGCTCTAAAGTGGTAGTCGGTATCCTACCAGCATAACAATAGAATTAGGGATCAAACTATAGATTAGTCAATGTTCTTTATATCATACGGAAGAGGGTAAAGAATATGATTACTTTTATATGGCACAAAATAGTTTTTATATTTACCTTCAAAAGATTTTAATTTCTTCACAAACCATATACTCGTTCTAAAGGGGAAGGATGCTCTCTTAAATTTGAATTTTCTGTCACAACAAAAACTTTGTTTAATTTTTGAAATTTTATTTTTGAAAGTTTTTGGCACAAACTAGTTTTTATATTTACCTACAAAAGATTTTAATTTCTTCACAAACCATATACTCATTCTAAAGGGGAAGGATGCTCTCTTAAATTTGAATTTTCTGTCACAATAAAAACTTTGTTTAATTTTCGAAATTTTATTTTTGAAAGTTTAGTATTTAGTTTAATAAAATTTCTATAATCTTACATTTGCATTTTAATTAACATTCACTTGAGAAGTCAATTTTCAAATTTAGTACTTTACTTTTATTTTTTTTATTTTAATTATAAACTAATTTCTAAAATTTGTTTTAGAATTTTCCAACTTCCTTGTGGGATCGATATCTAGGAATACATTAGAGCCCTTCATTACTTGCACGATACATATACTTACGTTGATATTTAAGAGAGGTTTGGCCGTTTAAAAATAGAGTTTTAAAAGATAAGTTATATTCATAAAAAAGTGTTTTGTTAAGATTATATTGTATATTTATTATAAATCTTCCTACATCAAGTTTTTTGAGTCGTTAACTGGTGTCAACTTCATAAATATTTGCATATAAAAATCGCCAGTGTCAAGTCGCCATAAGCTATCGACACTAAGAAATTGAGGAGTTGCCCTTTGGAAGCTGCCAGTCGTCAGAATCAGAATCCCATCACCCACTTTGGAAAGAAATTTAATTTACATAAATATTTAAGTTTAGGAAAATATGAAATCAAATGGATTCCATATCTTTCATAGTTCAAATGAAAGAGCACTACACCTCAAGTCATGTATCTATCCTAAAAGATAAACACAATACACAATACTTGAACAATACTTGAGGGTGAGGCTGAATCAAATAAACCAAGAAATATATGACATCAGTTTGGTCCACAAAACCATGTTATTATAAGCTGACAAGTTCCTTATTTAATATGAAAAATTAAATAGAATCTATATTAAGCTAAGTTCTTGAGAGTTTCCAATAAAGGCAAGCCCTTATAGTTAATTACATCTTAGATAACCAACGTCACCTAAGAAAACCTTGGATAAAAATCAGGGTATATTGTTTTCAAAGAGGTCAAGGGAGCATGACCTTTCAACGAGATCAAACAAAGAGATGTGAAAAGGGAATGAATCAAATTTGAAACATTTTATGGGATTGAAAGGAAGAAGAATTAGGGATTGTCACAGATCGTAAGGAGAACCTCGATGATTTCTTAGTCTATTTTATGGTTTGGATTCAATTTAGAGGAAAAATATTTGAATGTTTCATCATGCTAATTTTATTAATTAGGGCTTATATTTGTGTTATTTGTGTGTTAATTAGGGCTTATATTTGTGTGAAACGATCACACAAATAGCTTGGAAGATGTAAGGATTTAGGTTGTGACAAATGACAACCACAGAATCCTAAAGCGAGTTAGAGCTTATATTATATAATCGAGCCATACAAAAGCCTAAAGCTAAGTTTATGATTTATGTCGCACGAGGCGGACAACCTTAAAATTCTATGGCTTGGTTGTTTAATTCTAAGGAATGGTTTAACTGGTGTTGACAATTTTGCTGTTGAAGATGGTTTTGTTGACCATAATGCTAGTTCCAAGCTCCTCGACATGGAAATTTTAGGTTTTCCAATGTGTCAAGTCCTGATGTCAAACCAAATTTTTCCTAAGGTCTTGGTTATATAAATATTATGGGGAATATTAAAGTTGATTAGAGCGGCACCAGTTAGGATCCCACGGTTCCCTCATCCTGGCACCACTATTTTCTTTCAGATTCACTTAGCCCAAATGAATTTACTAAACTCAACTTAAGGAATTCCATACTTTTATTCAGATTGTGGTAAATCTTGTAGCAACTGTAGGTTACCACCTCCAAAGGATTATCGATCATCCGATAAAGACGTCTTAATTTTGTTTGTGATTAAATTTGGAGTTGTCTTATATTTTTATTGTTGTGCCGGTGAATTTTATCTTGTTTAAGTTTCTTAGCTTTTGTTTTGACATGTAGGGTGGCCTTGTTGTTTAACATGCAAGCAAGGAACAAGTGGAACGATAAAGTAAAAGCAATAACTTAAAAGCGTACTTGTCGATTCTTCTCGCTCCTCCACCTGCAAGGATAGATTTGGCAATACATGTATAATTTTTTCAAGAATTCAAATTATAGAAGTAGATGAAGTTATAGCTACCAAACCCTAAGTTATGACTTTATTGAGTCTCGAAAGATCTTGGTGGATGATTTTAGAACAACATACAGCAAGATCAATTCATCCTTAAAAATATTTAAGAGATTTGAAAGTGCTTGGAGCATGACCCTGAACCATTTTTAAGATTTCTTGAAATATTTCAAGTTCATTTTAAACTTATCATATCATTTTATTAATCATCAAAGGTTAAGCTAATGTTATCCCATTACTCAAGGAAACTTGATGTTTTATTTATCTTAAGGCTATGACACTCAATTAATCAATCGATATTTCATTTAAGAGTTATGTAGGTGGGTACCCTTAAGGCAAATTTAAGTAAGTAAAGGTATTGATTTCTACAGTTAAAATCGAGCTTGTAATGTAAAAAGGTGTTAATCATTAATCATGTTATCTTCTAAATCCAACCAAATGAGTTTAAATGTCAAGCCTGGGTCACTACAAAGGCCTCAACAATCACAATATGTGAAATGGTAATTGTCAAAAATTTGATTTAAATGACATTCATTTTTATTGAAAGATGACATTGTCATCAATTATGGGCTTAAAATTAATAAAATACTATCTTTCTAACTTGAACCCATTACTTGAGAATCATTTAATTTTGATTGACTTCTAAGTCGTGATAATTAAGGAAATTACTATTTTGTTATAGTTATAGGTGGCAAGTGAGTTCCTACCTTTTAATCCCATTGTATTTCAATCATCCAAAAATGTTGATTAGGATCAAGATTACCAATTTTTCCTTTATTAATACTAAATCTTGATTAAGGAACCAAAATCTAAAGTTACCCTTTTGCCTTCAGGGCTTTTCACCTCATAACTCATTAATCAAAATTCAAATGACTTTGAGAATTTAGAGTGTCCCATCCATGGGTCAATTAGAACATCAGTGGAGAAAATGTGGATTTTCAAAATTTAATTTAATTTAAATAACTATTTAAATAAAAAAAAGGTAGTGTTTTGAAAGTTTATTTATTTAACTATCTAAAATAAAGTTTTTATTTATGAGAAAATTATTAGAGGTTTTCTTAGGTCAGAGAAACACTTAAGCAAAATTTCATGATTTTTTGAATGAAATCTCTATCATTACTATTTGATTTTTAATGAATTTTAATTATTTAATTAAATATAAAATGATGTTCTAATTACAAATAAAAAATTATATTTCTATTAAACCTCCTTGAGTTCAGAAGATTCAAAGAAACAATTTTTTTGCATTTTTATAATTTTTAATTTAATTATTATAATTATTTTTAATGTGAAAATAAGGAAAATTCATTTTTAAGCTTTTAAATATTTATTTTTAAGTTTAAAAAATCAGCGAAAGTATTCTGATGAGTTTTAAGTGACGAGGAAACAATTAGGCACATTTTGAAATATTTTTATATTTTTGGAAGTTTTAATTATTTTTTGTTTATTTTAAATTCAAAATAAAGCTCAAAAATTAATCTTGATTTCTATCATATTAGTTACGACTTTATTTATTTTACCTAAGTGCCCCTGATCACAAGGAACTCAGAAACAAAACTTTTCATAATTTTCCAAAGTGTTTAATTTAATATAATTATTTTTATACAAAATACAAGGTTTCTTAGAAAAAAAACTTTAGTGCTTAAACTTAGTCAAATATTTTTAAAATTTTTATAGTGGATAAACATGATTTTTACACACAGTGTAGAATTGATTTTTTCAATTTTTTATTAATATTTAATTTACATAAACTAAAGCAAGATATAAACATTTAATTAACTATGGAAATGTATAGAATAATTCAAACCATCATGAAATTTTTTTTAAGCTTCTTTGACCATAGAAAACTTACTAAAATAATTCTCATAATTTTCCAATTGGTATTTTAATTTTATACAATTAAAATAAGTCAAAATAGTCATCATAGCTTGAAAATTAAGGTTAGAAGCGTAGAGATGTCGTGTGATCTTGGAAAAATCAGAGAGCATCCCCTCTGTCATAAGGAACGAACCATAAACATTTCAAGCCATGGTGACTAATTCTCAATCATAATGAATTAAAATATTCTAGAGTATTTAATTCATTAAAAATCAGAGAGTTAACAAACAATTTTTCATTTTTAGTCAACATTATTAAAGAGGGTATTTTTATTTTTTTATTATTATTATGACTTTTCTAGAGAAATTTATGAGTTTTTAAAGCTCTGGTTTTTAAATAAAAAAAATAAATCAATATTTTTCTAATTAAATGCATGTCGTTGACTGGATCATGGGCAGCTCCAAAACACCACACGGCACTACAGCATTTGACATTGTCATCCACCTTAACTGCCACACGACCCACCTTTTATTCCATCTGCTCATCTGACATGATATCTTCCATCCATCCAATACACGAGCGATCAGACGACATCTGTTCATCGTCCCCAAATGAGCTAACTTAAGAACCGTCCACACTAAAACCTTAAGATCTTTGTCTAGACTCAACCAAATCGTATAAGCTTTATTTTTAAACATTCATCTACTCAAGAAGAGCATATATATATGGCTTATACGATATGAAATATAGTAAATATGTATGGAGAATCGATTTAAGATCGATTTGGGGTTGAGGTTAAATACCTTTGTCTAAGAGGGAATGCCTCAATCAGATGATTATGACATCTTTGATTGGATCCAAAAAACCTCAAGATGAAATTCTAGGTCCTAGTGAGTTGTCTAGATATGATTTTGATCAAATTGGATTTCAGTTGTTGGTCTACAACTATGTTAGAGGCTCTGTGTGATGGGGCTTTTGTGAGGAACAATTTTGCTCGCTATGGGGATAGTGTGTGCTCAATTAACTGAAGTTTGGTTCAATGTGGAACTGTGGAGAAATTTGTAATGATTTTGAGGAAAATTTCAATGAATAAATTGGCTCTGTAGAATTTATATGGGTGGCTGAGAGCAGGGGGATTACAATTAAAGAGGTTTGAAGAATCTCTATTGAGATTTTGGCAGAGTTTCCCCATGGTTTCAAGCATTTTTTTCATTTTCCATGGAGAGCTCCATTTATAGTCATGGCTACCTGGTGTAGCTCAGGGTTGGGAATCGGGTGCTAAAGCATGCTGAGGTGGAGGGAAGAAAGGCTCTAGTGGCCAATGGGAGTGAGTCAAGTCAGGGAGGTTTAATTTTAGTTTTTAGCCATTTGGGGCTCCCTTAGGCTGATTGTTTTCAGAGGCTGAGGTGGTGGCTGGCTAGAGTTCAGTCACTTCTTGGCTCAGGGAGGCCAAGGGGTAGCTAATGATGGTTAACCCCCATTGGTATGACATGATGGAGAAGATATTTCAAGTTTTGGGCAAAAATGGGTGAAATCACTTAAATCAAGGGACCATTAGTCCAAAGCTCAAATAGGATGGGCTAGGTGGGTCTAAACTTGTCACTAGGATCCATTTGGTGGCTGTGGTGTCATTAATTTGATCACTTATGCATAGCTTAATCAGTTTTGGTGTATGAATTCCATTTGGGTCAAATAGGCTTGAGGTTGAGTTTGGGTTCGGCTAGCCATGACATTGAGCCCAATTGATTGATCAAATTTGTGTAGATGATTGTCATGAGGGTTTTAAAAAATATTTGGAGTGATTTTTGAATTGTTTTTGTTGGTGAATTTGAAGGAATTTTGGCATTTGGTCAATTTGGCGGAGTTGGGTTAGAATTTCATTTAGGTTGGGCTAGATTTGGGTTAATTCCAAATTTAAAGTTCAAAATGGTCTATGGGAATGTCATTAAGAGTTCTCAACATTAATTGGGTCCCAATTTTGGGGTTAGGGCATTCAATTTGCTGTAATTTGGGCACATGGCTGGATTGGGGCAAAATTGGGGTTTTGGATTTGGGTTAAAATTGAGTGAAATTGAAGCTTGACAAAGGTCAATTCTGGATGAAATTTCAATTTGGTTTTTGGAGATGTTTCAAAGAGTTTATGATGCACAATTGGAGCAATTGGAAGGATTTGGGGGTTCAATTGAGTGGGATTTTAGTTTTAGGCCAATTTGGGGCTTTTTGATTTGGGTTGATATCGACCTAAAATGTTTGTCAATTGGACTTGGATTTGGTTTTAATTGATTTTATCAAGATTAATTTGAATTTAGAATTGAAATTGGGGGGAATTGGTTCAAATTTGATGGACATTTATGGTGAATTGGTGGAAATTGAGCCTTTAAAGACAATTTGAGGCTTTTGGTCAAATTCATCAAGTTAGGGTCAATTGAACGGTCAAAGTTGGTTTTGGGGACATTTGGGATGATTTTGAGGTTTTTGGGAAAGTTTGGGTCACCAAGACTATTTTTGTACTTTTGGCAAATTTGAGGGTATTTTGGTATTTTTTCCTAGATTTAGCGGCAAAAGGCTATATTTGGTATTTTGGTTAAATTGAGGTGCCAACCACCCTATTTGAGCCATGGACCAATAGAATCCTCTACTTTAGGTCCTTCATGCACTGGACTTGGCTAGACCTTAGCCTAGGGCTTGTGGGTCTAGGGAACCATAACCATCTACAGTCAGCAAGTTTGGGTTTAAAGTTGTGAGTAAATGTGAGTGAAAGTAAGTGTAAGCGAGTGAACTAGCTCTAAACCAACACCCAGGGTCATGCCCCTTGAGCTCCCCAGTATTGATCCTACCTAGCAAGTGCTAGAGGTTAGGACCAATATGTGGAACTTTAAGTTGAGAAAAGAAGAGTTTAGAATTTCTATTGGTGAGGGTTCATTTTCTAGTCCTCTAGGAATAATCAACAGGAAAGTCCTAAACAGGAAAGTGAATAATCAACAGGAAAGTCCTATGGCTAAACCTTTCGCTACTAAAGAGGAAATACTACACCAAAACCAAAAGTGAGGTCAAGAGATACAAAAAAATCAAATCAATCTACTAACAATCCAAACATCTTCAAATCATCAGTCAAACTGATCAATCCACACAAAATGAAATACATTACAACACTGGCAATCTTGCTCTTTAGCACACTAAATCAAACCACACTGATAAATATGGGTTGCCTCACATAAAGTGCTTTGTTTAATGTCGTCAGCTCGACAAGTGATTACACATGGATAAAAATTCCATTCAAGTAATCCTTGATCAATCACCCAATCTTTTCTAAATCCAGGAATTCCTACAATGTCCCCAAATTTGAATTTTACTTTCAGCTCGTCCTTTTTAGATTGATTCATATCATTTTTCCTCATGTTTCATTCTATATTCAATATTCTTCCAATTATTTTCTAAATTTTCATATTAATATCATTCTTAAAATTTATAAGAAATGGATCTTATAAGATACTTTTTAATCTCCTAAATTTTAGATTGAATTCTCTTTAGATAATTCAAATTCTAAATTAAATTCTTCTTGGTTACTCTTTTGTTCAGGGTTGTCTTTCAATTCTTCTCCTTGATATTGAGTGAATGGTAGAGGAGCTCTTTCTATCATTATTTTAGTTGAGGAAATAGGTTTTTCTAATTCCTTAGGAATTTTTTTCATTGTTCTTTCAATATCCTTATCCTCATTTCTCAACTCAAAGTTGTTTTGAATCATATCCTCTAATTATCTTCTAAATATTAGTTCATTCATTTTAAATTGCTCATCATCATCTCCTTTGGATTTATCTCAGAGTCACTAGGAAAAATCTATGAGAGTAACTGTTAATTGCATTAATAATCTGATTTAGCTCGTTTTCTATATTCCTTATTATAACCTCTTAATATTCCAACTGTCTCATAATTTCAATCACAACTCTTATAACATTAATTCCTTCTCCTCATCTTGTGAGTTGGAGTTAAACTGAGAAGGATTTCTAACTGAGTTAATAATCTTCTTCAGTTGGTTTTCCATACTCCTTATTGTGGTCCCTTAACTCTGCATCTCACTCTCCATTTGAATAACAACCTCTTCTAATAAATCCTTCTCCACATTCTGAGCGTTGAAGTTAAAATTATGAGGTAAAGAAAGTTCATCATTATAATATCCATGATTATTCCAACTACAGGTCCGATTAAATTGATTATCTTCCCAAAATTAATCTTCTCCTCCAAATATATTATTTCTATTAAAATTCATATGATTTTCCCAATCTGGATTGTAATAATCAAAATAAGAATTTTGTATCTCATGGTCTCAATCCATTTTCCAAATAAATTTTATTCAATAATTGGGGTTCTTTGAAGATATCTTTCTATGTATCGATCTAACTTCCTCTCAATATTTACAACCTAAGAAATTAAAATTGTAAGCATATCTTCTTGAAAATTTGCCACTCTCTTGGGGTTTACTCTTTCAAAGCTACTAGAATTATAATCCAAATCTGAATCTTCATTATATCGTTGATCCACCATTTCTAAAATAAATTTATGGAGTCTTTTCAAATCTCTCTAAAAAGTTCTCTCCAAATTTGACTTGTAAAATTCAAGGTTTGTAGCTCCTGCACTATGCGTACAAATATAAAGACTTAATTAAAAGGGCAGATTTCAAAAATATTTTTTGTATTTTGAATTTTCTTTATAATAAACAAAAAATAATTAAACACGATACATAATAATATTATAAATTCCAAATCTAAGTTATACAGGTTTAACAAAAATTCTCCTAAAGTTCTTACCAAAGCTTCCCCAGCAACAGCGCCAAAAACCTCATGCGCCTCTAGTGTGTACTATTTCTCTATCTGTTTTATATCAATTTCAATCTCCAGTAACAGTGCCAAAAACTTGACCCGTCCAAAACTAAAAGAACTACGTTTACAATACTAATTTCTAAACTTAAAAGTTAAATTTATTGAGACTGAACAAAATTTTTTGATGAAGAGTTCAAATTTAAGAAAGCATCATTTCTATTTACAATGAGTATATGGATAGTGAATAAATTAAAATCATTTGAAAAATTATATTTAAAATGTTTTTGCCATATAGAAGTAGCCTTATTTTTTACCCTCTTTTGAGTGCATAAAGAACATTGACTAATCTAGAGTTTGGTAGAGTTTGGCTCTTTATTCTGTGGTTAGGCTGGGAGGATACCGACTGCCACTCCATAACTCCCATTACTCCCTCAATTGAGGGCTAACAATCTAGCATTAGTTTCCAATCAACTGGACTAAATTGCAGATTTTAATATGTCACCTTAAAATCTCTAATTTTGCATCCAACAAAGTATATTTCTCTATTTATTTGCACTCAATCCAATGGATGACATCCTCTCCCATGGAATAAAATGTGATAATCACTATGTTGAACATATGTTTATCAACATATTATAACATTTCAATTGACCAAATCTAAAAGTAAATGACGATCAGAGTTTGAATATTCACAAAATATTAACATTTAAAACTGTATAAAGAAGAATTATTTCTTCACAAAACCAAATCTCATTGTAGGGAGAAAAATTATTTCTTCATAAAACCAAATCTCATTGTACGGAGAAGGATAAAGAAGACAACTCAAAATTCATGAGAAGGAAATGAAAAAACATAAATTTCATATTTAAAAACAAGTTTACAAAATAAAAAAAGCAAATAACAAAATTATCTCACAGTCGTTCCCAAGAAAATCCCTAAAAGTTCCCTTTAAGCACTTTCTCTCTTTACATTCACACTCAATTTTCTGCTAGAAATATAATGAACAAGAAATCTCTCACCTTCCCTCTCCTCTTACAACCCTAGAAGAAAATCCACTCTTCTCCAAAGCCTTCCTCTCACTCTCACATCACACGCACAAACACACACACACACACACACCCATACCCTTTTTTCCCTAGACTTCCCCCTCTTTTATTAGAAGCTGCCTCCCTCCAAAAAGAATTCAAAATTCACTCCAAAATTCTATCCAAAAGGCAACTCTTTTGAATTTAAAAGAAATGTCTATTGACCCATAAGGCATATCTCTTCATAAAAGAACTTTCTAAAGTGTCTAAATGCGTTGAATCACTCCAAGGGGTGTTTAGAACAAGTGTCCCTTTTAAAATTTGCACAAAATTTGTATTCAACCATCTTAATCTATAAAAAGTCATCTCTGAGGTATCTAGCACCGGTTCTGGCATAGCTGGCACTAGTTTTGGCACATCTGCTACCAGTTCTTTGGACTCTGGCTCATCTGGCGCCTGCTTGGTGCATCTGGTGCTACTCTGCAGCAGCTCCACCATTTTGCTCTGTTTGGCTCCGTTTCACCCCCATTTTAGTTTTGTTTTGCTCCTGACATAAAAACAACCTTTATTTATAGTGTCATTTCATTCAAAAATATGTGAGAAATGTAAAGTAGATAGTGTCATTTCATACAAAAATATGTGAGAAATGTAAAGTAGATTAAGCATAGAAAGACATCGAAATTGGTCAAGTCAGAATTTTCTTTCTTTCTTGTTTTTACTTCAAATTGCACCATTCTTGTTTCATTTTTTCCAAAAGTCTATTTCTTGCACCTGAAACCAAAAATATGCAAAATACCTTCGTTTTAAGTATAATATGATTAAATATCGTGAAAATTGAGCATAAATTATATATGAAAGGGTAGGTAATTTTTAAGCGTGTCACTAGACAATGCTTCTTAACAGGCAGATAGTTTACCTTCACCAGCAAAAGTCATTGAATCAAATAGTAGAGTTTTTTTTCCTTTCCCTAATCATTTACCTGAGCTTACATGGCTCTGAGAGAGTCGTCTAAGGACGCAATATAAAGTATCAAAGTTTTTCTCAAGATAGGGGTTGCCAAAATAGGAGGTGTCATTAAATACTGCTTAATGTCCTCAAAGGTTTGCTTGTGTTTCTCTTCCCAATGAAGTTGACATATTTTTTAAATAATGCCAAGAAGGGCTGACACCTTCCTGACAGATTTGAATTAAAACGTCTTAGATATTTCAATTTACCTTGAAAGGATCGTAGGGTTTTCAAGGTTTTGGGAGGTGGCATTTTTAAGACAGCTTTAATCTTAATGAGGTTGATATCAATTTCTCGATGAAGGATAATGAATCCTAGAAATTTCCCAAAGGTAACAATGAAGGAACACATTAAGGGATTATCTTAAGATTTTATTGTCGTAATTGTTCTAACACGATCCTTAAATCATACAAGTGGTATATTTGTTGCTTTCTTTTAATAAACAAATCATCCATAAAGCATTCCACCTAGTTGTGGATGAGGTCATCAAAGAACTTTGTCATAGCTCGTTGGTATGTTGCTTTGACATTCTTCAACCCAAACGGCATCAACATGTAGTAGAAGATTGCAATAGACGTTCTGAAGGCTGTAAGTGTTGTGTCTTCTAGAGCCATCTTGATCTGATTATGTCCTGAAGATCCACCCACAAAGGAGAAAATCTCGTGTATCAATGTAATCTCCACCATTAACTCTGGTATCAATAGCATGAACTCATCTTTTGGACATGCTTTGTTTAAATCCTAGAAGTCAACACATACACGGATCTGTCCAATCTTATTCCTTAACTGACATGACGTTGGCTAGCCATGTCAGATAGTGTTCTTCTCTCATAAAGTTAGCATCTATTAATTTCTTCACCTCAACAATGACTTCTTGCTCTATTTCTAGGCGCATCATTCTTAGAGCTTGTTTCGCTAGGGTCATGTTCTTGTCCACCCCAAGCTTGTGAACTGCAACCTTTGAAGATAATTCTTTCATTTCATCATATCTCAGGCAAAGAAATCATTAAAATCTAATAATAACTTGATTAAAATTGTAGACTCCTCTTTGCTAAGCAGAGAACATATGACGATAGGTTGGGGCAGCTCCTCAGTCCTGTGGTTAACTTCTTTCAGCTCATCAACTGTTGACTTAATTTCCACCCCAAACTCTAGTGGAGTGTCGTCTATTGAAAAGTCTTCAAAATCATTCTTCACATCGAGGCAATACTCTTCTAACTTTCTAGTAACGACCATGTGAAATTTCAAATCATCTATTGGTCCTATCATACCAAACCTGAGACCCTCTTTCAAATAGGTAGTAAGACATTTAACATTCCATAATTTCTCAAAGACTTGTAATTTATCCTTTGGTATTTGCTTTGGCACATATCCCTGTTGCATTAATTATTGAACAAAATGAGAAAAGTATCCAAATGGTAATTCTATTAATTCAATAGAATCATCCTCTTCCAAATTTACATGAATTTCAGAACTAGAGGAGGACAAGAATGGTAGAACTTATTTGACTTCAAGCCAACACCCTAGACTTCCTTGACCTATGAACTCTCGATCTTTTGAGGGTGAATCAGAGTAAGGGTAATAACATGCATGTAGTGGTTGATCTAATCATACATTGACTCATATTCACTTTTATCCACATCCTCCAATGAGATATCGAACTGAGGTTCTTCAATTTTATCATTATCATCTCTCATGAGACTCTTATTAATCAAAACTCTCTTCCATGTCAATGCTGATGGTCAACTTTCTCCGTTCAACAATTATGTTGGTTCTTCCAAACTGAGGTTCTTCAATTTTATCATTATCATCTCTTCATCCGACTCTTATTAATCAAAACACTCTTCCATGTCAATGCTGATGGCCAACTTTCTCCGTTCAACAATTATGTTGGTTCTTCCTCATCCACATCCCCGACGACCTCGACCTTGGATGTGTGGGCTAAATAAACCTCCTCCAACTCGTTGCAAAAGAGTGGTGGTAGATCGTTGAATTGGAGTTGAATAATCTTGCTCTTGTAATCCCTTTTAAACTTCCATCTCATTTGACACAATTTATCGAGGAAAGAAAAACTTTTTTGGAAGAGCATAGTAGACGGCATCTTCATGGGTGCCTACTTCATGAACTAAAAATGGCTGCAAATCCCCTTTATTGCTTTGTTATTGTCTTTTTTTGAAATACTTAATACACTGGTATAGTGAAGACAAAACCATTTTATGCTCATGCAGCAAAGGTCGACCATGCAAGGCATTGAAAGAAGTCTCTGGGTCGATGATATGGAACTTGACGGTTATTACTAGTTTTCCAACCTTCATTAGCAGTGTGACTGATCTAAGAGTTGTTTCTCCTTTTTGATTGAATCCTCTTAGCATCATTTCGTCGGTGGCGAGTTTTTCAGCATCAATGCCTAAGTATGCCAACATCCGTCGACTCATTACAATGAGTGATGCTTTTAGATCTACGAAAATTCTGGAGAGAGAAAATATGCTGATGTTGACCGAGTTGTAGAGCAGACATGTGTGATCAGTAGTACAAAACAATAGATCGTCATCGGTGAAGGTCACCCCAAGCTGTTCCTTTAATAAAATAACTTCATCTTAGGATGTGTTGGCCAAATGAGCTAAGCAAATCTTGACTAGAGCTTCCCTCATATCCTTTTAAAAGATCAGAGCGTCTGCTTAGTTTGGTCGGCAACCTCCTAAGATGAGCTAGTACATTATAATCCATTTTATACGTGCCTTCAATTTTACATGGAATAGGTATTTCTTCTATCGGTCGAGGGAGCTCTTCACGAGTAAATATTTGATTTCTTTTGTCTATTGGATCCATTCTCTAGGATAATACCTTCCTGCTCCTCAGACTTATTTTTGTAATCGCTTCTTCTTTCCCTGCCATTCTCTAGGATAATTCCTTCCTGCTCAGACTTATTTTTGTAATCGCTTCTTCTTTCCCTTGCAATGTTATGGGCAAAACTTTTGGTTTCTCTTCTTCATTAGAGAAATCCAAGTTAATAGCAAGCAGTACTCCTTAGAACTCTAGGACAGGCTCCTCACTCCTAGAACTATGGTAACTGGTGTCATCAGTATCTTCTTAATTCTTGCTAACATGTTCATCGGACTTAAGTATGATTTCAGGATCAGTTTGGGAATCGAGATCAGAGTTAGATTGGCCAAATTAGGTTATGTAATTATGAGAGATAGTTTAAACATAGTATAAATCATAATTATTATATTCAGAAGATCCCAGAGGGGCAAAGAGATAATCACACATGGTCAAGGGTTCGAGGATTTTCTCCCCCAAATCCAAGACAACTAATATAACATAAGCAACCCCTATCCTACACCTCACGCTATCGCTCTTCACGATCATGTACTTCTTCTTGTTAAGTTACGGTGACTTCTCTAGTGAAACTTCTAACTTGGGCCTGACAGGCTATAGTCTCTGAACGACGGTTTGTGCTAATGCAGCCTGAATCTAATCAAGTATCTTCTTAGTTCATTTGCTCTAAACTGTACTCCATCCACCTTCATCTGAATAAGGATCTATCGGGGTGATTAGCTCACCTGAAATTATATTTAGAGAACATCTTTAAGGTTTTTTAAATATTCTTTCTGAATTGGGGTCAGGGTATGTCCAAGCCAACCTTTAAAACTAAAACAACCCTCTATGGTATGTCCAAGCAGACTGTGGTAAAGGTAGTAGTTGGGATGGTCCCTCTTATCATCCTCTTCTGGTTTCATTGGCTCTAGCAGTCTAAACTTGAACTTCTTCATCAGACTCATGAACATTTCTGGCACACATTCATCTTTAAAAGAGCATGTCCTATTCATCAACTCTGCATTTATCTGACTCGACCTGCCATCTTTCCTATATGTTCTTTGCTACTGCTAGCTAGATTGATCACACTGCAGAGTAGTTTGAAGCTAAGGTTGGCTATGTTGTAACTTCTATAGATGACTCAGATGGGATTGCTCAACATGAATCCTCATAGGCTTCTTTCCCATTTCTATTGTGGCCACTGTCCCAAACTTCTTCTCAAATAGCTTGACTTTTCTGGACATCTCAGTCTTTTCCTGCGATTCCATGTGCTTGACTTCCTCCTACAAGATGTTGGACTTGTTGAGTAACTTCTAAAACATTTTTATCTTGAGTCCCTTAAGCATGAAATCTGCTAGTCCATGAATGCTTTTGATTAGAATCTCAATCACATGTTGTTCCTATAGCTGAGGTTTGCACTTCATCCTCAAGTTTCTACACTACAAGATGTAATCCACGAAGGTCTTGTTACGCTCTTGCTGACCAGCCATGAGATCTCCTATCGTAACATGGTGATGTGCTCTAGTGCTCTAGCAAACCTCCTCACAAATAAATTCTCTAACTTGGCAAACATTTTCACTGACCTGTTAGGTAGTTTGGCATACCAGCAAAATGCAACCCTGATAAGATGCTGTCAAACTGACAAAATAAAAGTGCCTCATTACTTCTAGTATTAAAAAAACTGGCTCAAAAATGTGTTATATATTGACAGAAATTTCTAGTTCCGTCAAACAACTTAAGATTTTGTGATATAAAGCCCTTGGAATGTGGAACTGCAACAAATTTCAGCAGGTAAGGTCTACTTTTTGAAATAGATGCTCCTCCTTTAGATTGGGCTAAGGTTTCTTTGTTCCGCTACCCGATCAACTAATTGATATCTTTTTTTGGCACTAAGGTCTGAGAAGAATCCTTTCTCCATGGCTCGTCCTTATTGGTAGAAGCAATTTCCCTTCTTTCACCATTAATGTTTATAATCTCAAGTTGATTGCCCTCTGACAATGCCATCTGCTGCGACTGTTATTGTCCTTGCATTATAGCCATGGCAGCCATAGCGGTTGACATCTCCTCCATCCTTTTCTCCATCTGCCAGATATGCTCGCTACATAGTAGAACAACCCTATGCAGATCATCAGCAGTGTTCCCCTTATGAGTGGCTGGGATTTACATGCAGATGTTGCGCTCCAGTCTCAATGAAATTAATCTTCATGAACTCCTCATCGAGGTAATCTGTAAAATCAAAATCTTCATCATCTTCATAAACATCTACCCCTTGCTCTTTGCCTAACTATGAAGTTTCAGCTACAAGCTTTTAAACTTTATCCTGAATTTATTTTTCTTGAATCAACTTAAGATATTTAAATCCTTCTCGAACATCATTTTACTCGAAAATAAGCTCTGTAACAATGGTGGTAACAACATCTGGTATATCGAACCTATGCTTCATTCCACGGGACTGATATGCAAGTTCATCAAAAAGTACTGGTGCAGCACCCTTGAGTATCCAAGCTTTCTCCTTTAATTCTGGTGCCTTAAAGCTATGTGTCCCAGTGGTGGCATCAGTGAATCAAAGAGAAGCTTGATCCCCACGATGCCTACCAAGTGCATTGGTAAGTAGTCTTTTCCGTTAATCCCCCTTTGGGAAACTCTTACAAGCCATTGTGGGCAGTATTGTCGGACCAAGTCATTACTTAACCGATCGACATCTTATCAACTTTAAAGTAACAGTAGCAGAATCTGTAATGGTGGTAGTGTTATCAACACGGCTTCCAAGCTGGAATCTTATTGAAACATGGGATGGTGGTACTTTCACTAATTTCTTGAACTAGGAGATAGGTTTGACCTTCTTTAATATCTCATTCTTCATCTGTGGTGAATTGGCGCAGCCTACAAGCTTGAGTAGCTTGATAACTAAATACCATTCATTAGTGGCCATTCTTTAAAATACAATACATACTCTGGTGATAGGAGTGAGCTTCTTCCTTTCCCTATCATGATCATGTGGTAATGACAAAACACCAATTATCCTATGGATATTCTCATCTTCTATAGAATTTGACAAGAGATGGAACCTAATCCCTCAAAGGAGAGGAGAGGTATTAATCACTCAAAGTTCCTAATACTGTGGAATCTCAACATCAGATACTATCTCTGTAATCTTGGCCCTGGTGGCCCTCTGAATTTTCTGGTTATAGCTCCTTTTCTGTAACTTGGTCAGTCGATTAACTCCTGAGCTGAAACCAACATCAAAAACTGACGGCAGGGAAGCAAACACATCATCTAAATCTTCATCAATCATAATTTTTTTCCTTTCAGTAGACTATGTGGTAGGTAAAGTAACGGTAAATCTGGGGGCAGTAGGTGTAACGACTTTCCTTGAGATGGGAGCGACAGATCTGGTACACATGGGAACAATAAACTTAATGGGCATCGGAGTAGTAGCGATCTTCACCGTGTTTTAAGAAGTGATGTCCAGGGTACATTTTAAATAGAACTCAGTGGATGGATCTTGAAATTCTGGAGCATCACTCTTAATGAAGATGAACGGGGGTTTTCTAAGTATAACTTCAAACTCAACAAATCAAGCTCCAAACCTGATTGTGGGTGCAATGTTATAGGCTTCACAGCTGGTAAGCTTGTTGCATGAGAAAATGAGAGTAGGGAACGCCATCATAGCAACATCAAGGGAAAATTTCTGAGGGTTAGTATTGACCATTACTTTTTAATTTTAGTGTCAACACTAAAAACTAACAAAGGCCGTTTTGTGGAATGGGTACGTCCTTTCTTATCTTTATTTTATAATTTATTATTTATTTGTGAATATATCAATAATTTTTTTTGATTAAAAAATTAAATGTTGGTGAAAGGACGTAAGAACTTAGCTTGATTCACAGAATAGCAAACTAAACCCGAAAGATACATGATAGAAGTGAAGTTTAGAACCTGGTGGAGGACCAACTTCACAACACACATCGCTCAAGCAAAACTGGTCCAACAACACACCTATTGTGAGTTTGTTCCCATGCAAAAGATAAATACCTAAAGGATTCATGAACCTCTCATTTTAAAGGCAATGGTGGAGGACCAACTTCACAACACACATCGCTCAGGCAAAACTGGTCCAACAACACACCTATTGTGAGTTCGTTCCCATGCAAAAGATAAATAACTAAAGGATTCATGAACCTCTCATTTTAAAGGCAATTAAATAGACAATATTAGAATCTAAAAGATTTGACCGTACTTACCTGAGAAAGAACTGGCTGATGTATGCCAACACAAGAAGGGTAATATGGTCCATGAAGGATATATACCTATTATAGATGTATGAAGACAAAACTTTCTGATCATAATGGAAAATATAGCTAATCCCAAGCAGAGTCACCAAAAATTATTGGTCGTAAAAAGTTGAAGAATGTGGTTTTATTTTATTTTAATATACTGATATACCTAAAAAAGTTAAATTTTTCATATGCTTTTAATGCCTATATTTCGTGATTTTCAATGATATTGTACTTTAAAGGAAGATATTTTGTATATTTTTGGTTTTAGGTATAGAAAAAGGAGCTTTGGCAAAAGAGAAGCAAAAAAGGTGCAATTTGGAGTAAAAACGAGCAAGAAAAAAATTTCTGTTCTAGCACATTTCGATATGTCTTTCTACACATACTATATTTTATGCTTCTCACATATTTTTTGAATGAAGTTACAACTTTAAAAAAGTTTTTTTATGCTTTTGTTGTAGGTCTATATGTTAGGAACGAAACACAACTGAAACGGGGAGAAATAAAGTTAAAATGAAGCTAAACTAACTAAAATGGTGGAGCTGTGCATGGTGAGCGCTGAAGGTGCCAAAAATGGTGCCGATAGTGCCCAAGATGTTTTGGACTCATTACTAGATGAATTTATAGAAGATTCAATGTATTTGGATGCTTTTTGGAAGGTTGCTTGAGGCATCTCTTCGGAAATTTGTCCCTACACTATAATAGTGTGCTTTTATGTCAGAAAAAGTGGTGTGTGTGAGTGAAAAAAGGAGGAGAATGTTTAGAGATCTTAGAATAGGAGTAGAAATGTAAATTTGTGTTTTTTCGTAGAGAATTGTGAGAGGATTTTTAGAGAATCTGTAAGGGAATGTTCTAGCATTGCATGAATCGGAAGACTTTGTGCGAGAGATATTCATATTTCTTTCAAGTGGAAAAAAAATAAATATTGTGTTCTTCATTATCTTATGATTTTTTAAACACTTATCTAGTGGATTTAATTTGATTTAATGAAGTTTCTCTTCGTGTTTTCTTTATGCATTGTGATGTGTTTCTCTTACTCTTTCTTCTCTTTTGAAAATAGTGGCATGAGAAGATTATGCCAGTATTTTCCTTTTACTTTTCTTTTACAATGAGTAGGATTCATGTTTAGGATATTGAGATGCATGCTTGAAGAAGTTTTAATTATAAATGTGATTTTCTTTACTTGCACTTCATTTACATTACAATAAGAGCCCGTTGTAGTGTTAAAATTTATTGTAATTGCATCATGACCTGAGAGGGCGGTGTAATTCTCAACAACGTGGAACCTCATTCCAAGTCCATGGTTGGTGAAGTTTATGGGGGTTGAGTGCAAATAAATAGGGAAATATATATATATATATA
>NW_018228291.1:67652-88030 GCF_001263595.1 Phalaenopsis equestris
TATATATATATATATATTACTGGGCAAAGAATTGGAGATTTTAGGGTGACAGACTAAAATCACCAATTTGGTCATAGTTTTTATGAACTAAAGTGAGAGTTAGTCTTCAGGGGAAGAGAAGTGGGAGTTCTTGAGTGAGAGCCAGTATCCTCCCAACCTAAGCACAAATTTCGAGACTAGACCTAAGATTAGTCAAAGATTGTCTATAACACTTGACTGAGGGTACAAAACTAAAATTACTCCTATTTAACACATACAATATTTAATGTATCTAATTCCTTCACATTATTTAATTAACTACATAAGAATAGTATTTTTTTAACATCTTAAAATTATCCAAACAAATTCATCCAGAAAGGGTTATCATTAGAATTAATAATTACATTTAGGAATAGTTATTATCCTTACATTTAATATTCACATTTAGGATTAGTTGTTAGATAAAACACCATTTTAATCAACATTCCAAACTAAGGACTAAAAGTAGTAGACTAGAATTTAACTAAGAACCTCTTTCCTTGCTTCCTCGTGGGATCAATATTCGGGGATTAAACAAAAAGTCCTATATTACTTGAAGCGATACTTGCACTTGTGTAGAACCCATAGTGTGTGAACTATTTGATATATTTTATAATATTTCAATTTTGTATATTAGCTGATAAATATAAATTGGGTCAAGCTTTCGACCATCTTTTGAAAGCTAAATTACTGTGTAATTATGGGTTTGGTCAAATTTTTAGCACCGTATTAGGGGAATTGAATTGAAATAGAACTCGCAGAAAAACAACACACACTAGGGGCACATCAAGTTTCTTGAGTGAGAGCCAGTATCCTCCCAACCTAAGCACAAATTTCGAGACTAGACCTAAGATTAGTCAAAGATTGTCTATAACACTTGACTGAGGGTACAAAACTAAAATTGCTCCTATTTAACACATACAATATTTAATGTATCTAATTCCTTCACATTATTTAATTAACTACATAAGAATAGTATTTTTTTAACATCTTAAAATTATCCAAACAAATTCATCCAGAAAGGGTTATCATTAGAATTAATAATTACATTTAGGAATAGTTATTATCCTTACATTTAATATTCACATTTAGGATTAGTTGTTAGATAAAACACCATTTTAATCAACATTCCAAACTAAGGACTAAAAGTAGTAGACTAGAATTTAACTAAGAACCTCTTTCCTTGCTTCCTCGTGGGATCAATATTCGGGGATTAAACAAAAAGTCCTATATTACTTGAAGCGATACTTGCACTTGTGTAGAACCCATAGTGTGTGAACTATTTGATATATTTTATAATATTTCAATTTTGTATATTAGCTGATAAATATAAATTGGGTCAAGCTTTCGACCATCTTTTGAAAGCTAAATTACTGTGTAATTATGGGTTTGGTCAAATTTTTAGCACCGTATTAGGGGAATTGAATTGAAATAGAACTCGCAGAAAAACAACACACACTAGGGGCACATCAAGTTTTGGCACCATTGCCGAAGAAGCTTCGGTAAGAACTATAGGAGCATTTTAGTTGAAGTAATTAGGCTTAGACTTGGAAAAATTGTAGTGTCATAAAAATTGTTTTTGTGTGAAATGTATTTTTTGTATGAGAAAGTGTTGTAAAAAAACCGTTTGTGTCAAAAACAAGGTGTTTGTGAAAATTTTTTATTATTTTGAATATATCTTTTGTTTTATTTATTTAATTGTTAATGTATTGTTTGTTGTGTTGCGTATGCAAAAAAAACGATCCACAGGACTTGTGCCTTATGATCTTGAGTTAAAAAAAAGAAAAAAATAATAAAAATACGAAAGGACTTGATGAACTTGAAATGGAAAAGGAAAACATTCAAAATAATCACTTAGAAAATTATCACAAATCCTTGAGGGATTATATAAATCCTACGACAGATGAAATTCACTCAAGTATACAAACCCCGGTCATAGAAGCTAACTCATTTAAAATAAATCAAGATATTATCTAACTGGCGCAGAATAACCAGTTTAGGGGAACTTCTTCCGAGGATCCCTATTTACACTTATTCAATTTTTTAGAAATTTGTTGTACATTTTGTTATAATGGTAGGTCAGATGATGATGTTAGACTAAGGCTTTTTCCTTTATCACTAAGGGATAAGGCTAAGATATGGTTATACTTATTAGCACATGGCTCTTTTAAGAAGTGGGAGGAGTTAACTCCGAAATTCATTGCTAAGTATTTTCCATCTTCAATGACTACTAAACTTAGAAATGATATTATCTCATTTTTTCAGAATGATGGGGAATCAATATACAAAGATTTGGAAAGATTTAAGGAACTCCTAAGAAAGTGTCCACACCATGATCTGCCCGATACATATGTGATTGCAATTCTTGCATCTCAGGTTGCTGCAATATCAAGAATGTTGGACCAATTTGGAATGAACCAGCCTAAATTTAATCAAGTGAGGAAAGTTCATTAGTGCATATGGTTGATTCTAACTCACCATATGAAACTTTAAATACCATAAACAACTCGTATTTTAAATTTTACAACTCAAGTTGGAATAACCATCCTAATTTTAATTGGAAACAAACTACTTGGTGTGGAAACCAATAATGGGAAAATGATCATGCAAATCCTAATGGAAGTTGGAATAAACAGGGGAACACAAATTATAGACCTTCATATTCATTGGACTCTAACTATGATCGATAATTTGAGAATAAGAAGATGTCTATAGAAGATGTGGTATTGCAAATGGGAAAATTATTGTAAAGTCAAAATACTGCAATTAGAAACATAGAGAATCAACTAGGCCAAATTGCTAATTCACTTAGCAATATACCCCAATGAACACCTTGTAGCAACACTGAGATAAACCCTAAAGAGAACTATAATGAACAGGTAGAAGCTGTCCGATTAAGAAGTGAAAGAGATATAGAGGATGTCAGTTGAAAAGAGAAAGAAATTGTGAGAGAAACAAAGGAAACTAGAAGACCTGAAGAACATGTTTCTAAGGGTATGTTTCTAAGGGTCTGGAAAAATTAATATCTACAACTAAAATCAATTTAGAAAGAACACCAACTCAATGACTTAGACATCAAAAGTTAGACAAGAAATTTTTAAAGTTCATGAAACTACTTAAGAAGTTAACAATAAATATTTCTTTCGCTAAAGCTTTGGAACAAATGTCAAGTTATGCAATGTTTATGAAGGAGATATTAAATAATAAAATAAAATTTTAGGATTACGAGAAAGTTGCGCTAAGTTGGAGTGCAACGCTATACTTCATAAAAAAGCTTCCTCATGAACTTAAAGATCTATATAGCTTTACAATTCCTTATGAAATTGGAGAAAGAATATGTCGAAAAGCTTTATATGATTTAGGAGTGAGCATTAATGTGACGTCTCAATCTATATTTAGAGGGTTAGGTTTAGCCAACATTTCTTCCACTACTGTAATCCTTCAGTTAGTTGATCGACCTGTCATTTATCCAAAAGAGGCTACAGAAGATGTGTTTGTTAAAGTGGATAAATTTATCTTTCCTATAGATTTTATTGTATTAGATTTGTTGGAGGATGATAAAGAAAAGATTTGGAGGATGATAAAGAAAATCCCATTATTTTTGGGAGATCTTTTTTTGTTACTCGACAAGCTATGATAGATGTGCAAAAAGAAAAGTTGACTATGAATATTGATGATCAAGATGCCTTTGATGTGTTAAAGACTATGAAATATCGTGCTGAGAGAAAAGATGATTGTTTTTGGATGGATGAAATTAATTATCTAAGTAAAGACCATTTCCAAAATTGTTTTAAGAGTAAGTTAACAGATGAGATTGAAATGGACTTTCATGATGAGTCTAAAATGTTGTTTAAAGAAGACTGTATGTATGTTCAAGAGAGATGTGAAATGATGGACGTTACCAAAATAGTAAACTTTTAATTCCATCTGTTGAAAAATCTGTTGAACTTAAAATTTATAAAATTGTAAAACCTACCTACTTAGAGAATTCATTTACAACCCTAGTCTTTATATCTTCATATTCGACTCAATCACAAGATGAACCTGAATTGAGTGATGAAATCAGTAAAATATCTCCTATGAAAGAGTTATTCAAAATCACTGAATGACATTTTCCATGGTATACAAACAAAATGAATGAGATTCTGATATTGGGGCAGATTATTAATTCAATTAACAGCTACCCCTAGAGATTCTATCAAGTTTCCTTAAGATAAACCCTAAGCAGATGAATGATGAACAATCTAAAGTTATCGAATAAATATTTAGAATAGAATTTGAAGATATGTTTCAAAAGAACTTTAAGTTGAGAGATGAGGATAAGGAGATTGAAAAACCTTTTTCCTCAACTAAGATAATTATAGAAAGACCACCTCCATAATGTACTTAGTACCTAGGGGAAGAATTACAAGATAACTTAAAACAGAAGAGTAACCTAGAATAATCTGATATAGAATCTGAATTATCTAGAGGTAATCCGATTTAAAATTTGGGAGATCATGAAGTATCCTATAAAGATCCTTTTCTTATAAAATTTAATGATGATATAAATATGAAAATTTAGAAAAGCACTAGAAGAATATTGGATCTAGAAAGAAATATGAGGATTAAGGATATGAATCAATCTAAAACGGAGGAATTGAAAGAAAAGTTTAAATTAGAGGACATTTTAGGAATCCGTGGATCTGAAAAAGATTGGGTGATTGATCAAGGATTACTTAAATGAAATTTTGATCCAAGTGGAATCATTTGTTGGGCTAGCGACGTTAAACCAAGCGCTTTTTGGGAGACAACCCATAGTTATTAACCAATAGTTATAGGTGTGGTTTGATTTAATGTGCTTGAGAGTTATGATTGTTAGTGTTGTATTGTGTTTTCTTTAGTGTGCATTAATTAGTTTGATTGATGTTTGGCCGATATTTGGATTGTTAGTGGTTTGATTTACTTTTTATGTGTCGTGAGGGAAGTGATTTCTTAACTTCTTATTATGATTAAACTTGTAAGTTCTCTTGTCGTAGTTGGATTGATGAGTTCAATACAACTCGGGTCTCACCTGGACTTGAATTTTTCAAAAGACATCATGAATTTTAATAGTGGCACTTCCATCTTAATTTTGTTACTTCTTTTCCTTGACCTTGTTTTCATTTGATAGAAGTAGCTAACCTTTTTGATGAGTAGCATGTGGATGATTTTTCACTATCATTTTACCTACTAGAGGTGCTTAATTAATGGGTTTTGGTGACACCTCAGGTTGGTGTTCGCGGCCTTATGTATAAGGGATAATCCTATCTTTGGGATTAGAATCTATAAAGTCATTTGTAAATACCCAATATATCTGTGTAATGATTCCTTTAAAAATTGGAAGTAAGTTAGCGAGATGCAATGAGTTAAAGGAAGAATTGAATTCATTTATGAAGTGTGTTTTTGTTTGTGTTTGTGTTGCAATAATATCTAGAACTTAAAGAACATTTTTATATTCTAATGTTGATACATGTTATGATAGTTAGACTTTTATTTAGTTAATTTCATTTTAGCATGTTTAGTTGATATTAACCATCTACTACATGTTTTTTATCCTTATAAATAATTGTAGATGTTTTTGATAGAGATTATTGGTAGATAAAATATCTAAATTATTTTTCTTCCAACTTATATTTTCTACACTAAAAGCTTTACATATTAAAAATCAAGTTTGGGGGTAGGAAGAAAAATAAATTTTAAAGCTGAGTATACTTCTTTTTAGTTTAGTATTATTGCATGCATGTTTTAGGCTAGATTTACTTTCTTCTGCAGTCATTCAATCCTAATTATGAATGTATATGAATTTGATAGGATGTTGTAGTAGTTAATAGATTCAACGTTTATTTTTTTTTTCCTGCTACATTTTACGTAATTGATTGCAAAATATTTAAAAATTTATGTTTGGGGGGAAGAAAAACTTCTTTAAAAGAATGAAACTAAATTTTATCTTTCTTAATTTAGCTATATTTCAAATTTCCTTTGATATTAGAGGCTAACTTTAGATAATTATAATTGCATTTTTAAATATATAGTAGACTTAAGTAAAATTTTTCAATAATGAAAGTTGATTCTAGAGTTAAGATATTTGGTACAAAAGAAAAAAAAAATTATGCTTTTTCTATTTAAAGTAAAATAAGATTTTATTTTTCATGTATTAAGAATCTTAGAGTTTCTTGTAAGAAGAAAAGAGTGAGGCTTTATGAAAAATCATCAAAGCTAATATGAATTTATAAAGTGAAGGAATGTGACATGTTTTTAACTTTAAGAAGAGAATAATGAAGTTCAAAATTATTAAAGGCTATCCAGATATAGAAATCCTCACTTGAAAAAGAAAAAAAAATAGATTAAAAATGATCCTAAAAGGAAAAAAAAGAAAAAAAAGAAAAGTATGTGAGGAGAAGCTTGAGGAGATGCCTAATCAAAAGTTGGCTTCACTTAAAATAACTTGAGGAAGAAAGCTTTCTTACATTTTGGAAGAAAGCTTTATTACATTTTGTAAACTTATATTTGAGTATTAGTATCCTTACTAATAAATTTCTCGTGAAGTTCTTTTTCATATGGATTTCTAAGAGACTTTGACATGACAAATTGCAATTATTCTTGAAATGAATGGAGAATCAGAAATCTTAGACTTGATTACTAGATGTTCTTACACTTTTAGTTTTGACTTAGATTGTGAAAAAATTTTCTTAAGTTATACTATTATATTTAGTAAAAAAAATTATAGAAATTTAGAAGTTAAAATCTCTACCATTAGTCCTAACTTTTATGTAGTAAATGTGTTACTTGAGGACAAGTAACAGTTAAGCTTGGGGGATCTAGATACGCCTAATAAAGGTTCAATTTTTCATATGCTTTTAATGCCTATATTTGGTGATTTTCAATGATATTGCACTTTATAGGAAGGTATTTCCTATATTTTTGGTTTCAGGTAAATAAAATAGAGTTTTGGCAAAAAAAGAAGCTAAAATGATGCAATTTTTAGTAAAAACGAGCAAGAAAGAAAATCTGTCCTGACACATTTCAATATGTCTTTCCATGCTTAATCTTATTTACACTTATCATTTATTTTTGAATGAAATTACACTTTAAAGAAAGATTATTTTCATGCTTATGCTGTAGGTCTATCAATTAAGAATGCTATCAATTAGGAATGAAACGCAACTGAATCCGGGCGAAACATAGTAAAAACGGAGCCAAACGAAGCAAAATGATGGAGCTGCGCAGGGTGGAGAGTTACGATGGTGCCAAAGTGTAGAGAGTGATGACAGTGCCCAAAACGGCTTCGACAGTGCCCGAGACTGTTTGTACGCATTGCTAGGCAAATTTTTAGAAGATTCAATGTATTTGAAAACTTTCTAGAAGGTTGCTTGAGGCAGCTCTTGGAAAATTCATCCCAACACTATAAATAAGTGCTTTTATGTCAGAAAAAGTGGTGTGTGTGAGTGAAAAAATGAGGAGAATGATTCAATTTCGAGAATGTTTCAATTTCTTAGAATAGGAGTAGAAATGTATAGTTTTATCTTTTTAGAGAGATTGGTGAGGGGATTTTGAGAGAATCTGTAAGGGAACATTCTAGCATTGCATGGATCAGCGGAAGACTTTGTGAGAAAGATTTTCATATTTATTTCAAGGGGAAAAAAGCTAATTATTGTGTTCTTCATTATCTTATGATTTTTTAAACACTTATCTAGCAGATTTTCTTTGATTTAATGAAGTTTTTCATTGTGTTTTCTTTATGCTTTATGATGTGTTTCTCTTACTCTTTCTTCTCTTTTAGAATAGTGGCATGAGAAGATTATGCGATTATTTTCCTTTTACTTTTTTTTGTAATGAGTAGGATTCATGTTTAAGATATTGGGATACAAGCTTGATTGAGTTTTAATTATAAATGTGATAGTTTTTTCTTGCACTTCATTTACATTACAATAAGGGCCCATTGCAGTATTAAAATTCCTTATAATTGTATTAAAACCCGAGAGGGTGATGTGACTTTTTATATGCTTAGTTTTATATTTGATATTTAGTCACAATGATATAAACGTAAGTATACGTATCACTCAAGTAATATAGGACTTTCTGATTAAGCCCTGATTATGGATCCCACGAGGAAGCGAGGAAAGATGTCTTTAGTCAAAGTCCACTTTACTACTATTAGTCCTTAGTTTGGAATGTCGACTAAAATGGTGCTTTATCTAGCAACTACTCCTAAATGCAAATTTTAAATATAAGAATAGTAACTATTCCTAAATGTAAATATTAGATTCTAAAGATAACCCTTTTTGGATGAAGTGGTTTGGAGAATTTTAAGATTTTCAAAACAACTATTCTTATGTAGTGAATTGGATAATGTAAATGAATGAGATAAATTAAATATTATATGTGCCAAATAGGAGCAATTTTAATTCTGTACTCTGATTTAGTGTTAAATAAAATCATTAGCTAATCTTAGGTTTAGTCCCTCCCCAAATCCGTGGCTAGGCTAGGAGGATACTGGCTCCCACTCTAGAACTCCCACTTCTCTTCCTCTGAAGGCTAAATCTCTCTTTAGTTCTTTAAACACTAAGACCGAATTGGGGATTTTAGTCTGTCACCCTAAAAATCTAATTCTATGCCCATCAAAGTATATTTCCCTATTTATTTGCATCCAACCCCCATGAACGTCACCATTCATGGAATTTGAATGTGGTTCCACTTTGTTGAGAATTACACCACCCTCTCGGGTCTTAATGCAATTACAATCAATTTTAACACTACAACAGGCCTTTATTGTAATGTAAATGAAGTGTAAGTAAAAAACATCACATTTATAATTAAAACTTCTTCAAGCATGCATCCCAAAATCCAAAACGTGAATCTTACTCGTTGTAAAAGAAAAGTAAAATAAAAATAATATCATAATTCTCTCATGCCACTATATCCTAAGAAAAAGAAAGAGTAAGAGAAACTCATCACAAAGCACGAACAAAACAAATTGACAAAAACTTCATTTCATCAAAGCAAATTCATTAGATAACTGTTTACAAAAATCTTACTCGTTGTAAAAGAAAAGTAAAATAAAAATAATATCATAATTCTCTCATGCCACTATATCCTAAGAAAAAGAAAGAGTAAGAGAAACTCATCACAAAGCACGAACAAAACACATTGAAAAAAACTTCATTACATCAAAGCAAATTCATTAGATAACTGTTTACAAAATCATAATATAATGAAGAACACAGTACTTAGCTTTTTTTCCTTGAAAGAAAGATGAAAATCTCTCTTACAAAGTCTCCCACCGATCCATGCAATGCTAGAACATTCCCTTACAAATTATCTCAAAATCCCCTCACCAATCTCCCCAAAAAAGGTAAAAATCTACATTTCTATTTCTATTCTAGTATCACTAAACATTCTCCACATTTTCTCACTCACACACACCCTCACACACACACACACACATGCATATGAGAGGTGTCAAGCCCTCTTTTTTAAAGAGACAAAAATTCCCTCCTTTTTTTCCAAGAGATAAATCTATTCATCTAAAAGACATGTCTGTTCATTCAAGAGCCTTATCCAAATGTCTAGATTCATTGAATTGCTTCATGGGCTGTTTGAATCACTTGGGAGCCTTTTAGAACATCAAAAACTGCAAAAAATCAATTCATGACAGTCTTGAATGTCGTCGATACCATTTTGGGCGCTGTCTACCTCATTTTTTCATCATTTTTCTGCTCTTCGGCGCTGCTGGTGCTGGCTCTGGAGTTGCCGGTGACCATCGCGTGCAACACTACCATTTTGCTTCGTTTGGCTCCGTTTTAGCTCAGTTTCACCTCATTTTAGTTGCGTTGCGTTCTTAAATGATAGAACTACAAAATAAGCATAAAAAAACCATTCTTTAAAGTCTAATTTCATTAAAAAAGGTGTTATAAGTGTAAAAGAGATTCAACATAGAAAGACATATCGAAATGTGTTAGGACAAAATTTTTTTACTTGCTCGTTTTTGCTCTAAATTGCATCATTTTTGTTCCTTTTTCTCAAAAACTCCACTTATTGTACCTAAAACCAAAAATATACAAAATGTCTTCCTTTAGCTCCGTTTCACCTCATTTTAGTTGCATTGCGTTCTTAAATGATAGAACTACAAAATAAGCATAAAAAAACCATTCTTTAAACTCTAATTTCATTATAAAAGGTGTTATAAGTGTAAAAGAGATTCAACATAGAAAGACATATCGAAATGTGTCAGGACAAAATTTTCTTACTTGCTCGTTTTTGCTCTAAATTGCATCATTTTTGTTCCTTTTTCTCAAAAACTCCAATTAATGTACCTAAAACCAAAAATATACAGAATGTCTTCCTTTAAAGTGCAATATCATTGACAATCACCAAATATAGGCATTAAAAGCATATGAAAAATTGCACATTTTTTAGGTGTATCAAAATCCCCCAAACTGAAATGTTACTTGTCCTCAAGTAACCCTTTTACTTCATAAAAATATGACTTCTATACTTTAGTTTAGTAAATAAAATAGTAAAATTGAATAAAAACCTTTAATAACTTATATTCAAACTCTAAGTCTAAGAATACTTAGTAATCAATTTTAAGATTTCTGAATTTCTATTCAGTTCAAGCAGAATTGCAATTTGTTATATCAAGGATATTTAGAACATTCATATGAAAAAGAACTTCATGAAAATTTTACTAGTAATGTTACTAAAACTTCAATACAAATTTAGAAAATGTAATAAAGCTTTTCCTTAAGTTGGTTCAAGTAAAGCGAATTTTTGATTAAGCATCTCCTCAAGCTTCTCCTCACTCATATTTCTTTTCTTTTTCTCCGCTTTTTTCTCTTTTTCTTTTTATCTTCTTTTCTTTTTTTTTTCCAAGTTAGGATTACTATAGCTGGATAGCCTTTTAATAATTTTGAACTTCACTATCCTCTTCTTAAAGTCAAAACTCCTTACCTTTCTTCATTTTATACATTCATATTAGTTTATGATTTTTTCATAAAATTTCATTTTTTTCTTCTTACATGAAACTCTAAAATTCTTTATACTTCAAAAATACAATTTCCTTTACTCTAAGTAGAAAAACATAATCTTATCCTTTCAAACCAAATTTCTTTAACTTTAATATTAATCTTCATTATTAAAAACTTTTACATAAATTTACCATAATATTTACAAACATAAATATAGTAATTTAACGTTAAACTCCAATTCCAAGGTCATGTTACATTAATTTTAAAAATATAGTTAATTAAGGACAAATAAAATTTACTTTACTTCTTTTCAAAAAAAAATTTTCTTTTCCCCCAAACTTGCATTTTTAAATATTTTACAATTAATTCCATAAAATGTAGCAGGAAGGAAAAGTAATTGAATCTACTAGCTACTACAACATCCAATCAAATTTATATCTTATATATATTCATAATCAGGATAGAATGACTGTAGGAGAACGTAAATCTAGCCTAAAACATGCATGCAATAATATTAAACTAAAAGGAACTATACTTAGCTTTAAAATTTATTTTTCCTCCTACCCCCAAACTTGATTTTTAACATGTATAACATTTAGTACAAGAAAATATAAGTGGGAAGAAAAACAGTTTAGAAATTTTATCTACCACAAATGTCTATCAAAAACATCTACAATTATTTATCAGGATAAAAAACATGTAGTAGAAAGTAAATCTAACCTAAACATGTCATAATGAAATTAAATAGTTAAAAGTCTAACTAGCATAACATGTATCAGCATTGGAATATAGAAATGTTCTTCAAGTCCTATTAATTGTAACACTAACAAAAACAAACAAAAAGAAATGAGGTCAATTCTTCCTTTAACTTATCACATCTCACTAACTTACTTCCAATTTCTAACGAAATCACTACACAAATATATTGGGTACTTATAAATGATTTAATAGATTCTAATCCCAAAGATAAAATTATCCTTGATATATTGGCTCCTAGGCACCAATCTCAGGCATCATTTAATTCTTTAAAATAAGCACCTCTAATAGTTAAAAGGACAGTGTAAATTCACCCACATATTACTCATCAAATAGGTTAGCAACTCCTACCAAATGAAAACAAGGTCAAAGAAAGGAAGTAATAAAATTGAGATGGAATTGTCACTGATAAAATCATAATGTATCTTCTAAAACTCAAGTCTAGGTTAGAACTGAGTTATAGTGGACTCGTCAATCCAACTACTACAAGAGAACATACAAGTCTAATCATAATAAGAAGTTAAGAAATCACCTCCCTCATGAGACATAAAAGCAAATCAAACCACTAACAATCTAAGCATCAACCAATCATCAATCAAACTGATAAATACACACTAAAGAAATCACAATACAACACTAACAATCATGAATCTTAAGCATACTAAATCAAACCACACTAATAACTATGGGTTTCCTCCCATAAAGCACTTGGTTTAACGTTGCTAGCTCGACAAATGATTCCACCTGGATCAAAATTCCTATTAAGCAATCCTTGATCAATTGCCCAATCTTTTCTAGATCCAGGGATTCCTACAAAGTCCTTAAATTTAAATTTTTCTTTCAGCTCTTCCTTTTCAGATTGATTCATATCCTTGTTCCTCATATTTCTTTCTAGATCCAATATTCTTCTAGTAATTTTCTCAATTTTCATATGTTAAATTTGTAAGAATGGATCTTTATAAGCTACTCATGATCTCTCAATTTTTGGATCAGATTCTCTCCAGATAATTCAGACTCTGGATCAAATTCTACTAGGTTACTCTTGTCTTTCAAGTTATCTTCTAATTCTTCAAGAATTTCTTCCATTGGTCTTTCAATATCCTTATGCTCATCTCTTAACTCAAAGTTCTTTTGAAACATATCCTCAAATTCTCTTCTAAAAATCAGTTCAATATATTTAAATTGCTCATCATTCATTTCCTTAGAATTTATCACAGGGTCACTAGGTAAAATCTCTGGGGGGGAATTGTTAATTGCATTAATAATCTGCCCCACCATCAGAATCTTATTCATTTTGTGTGTATACCACGAAATATTTCATTTGGTGACTTTGAATAACTCTTTCATAGGACAGTGTATACCACGGAATATGTCATTTGGTGACTTTGAATAACTCTTTCATAGGACATCTTTTTCTGATTTTATCATTCAATCCAAGTTCATCTTGTGATTGAGTCGAATATAAATATATAAAGACTTGTGGTGTAGATGAATTCTCTATATATGTAGGCTTTAAAATTGTATGAGGTATATTCATTTTAAGTTCATGAGATTTTTGAACAGGTGGAATTAAAAGTTTACTATTTTTGGTAATTTCCATCATTTCACACCTCTCCTGAACATACATACAGTCTTCTTTAAACAACATCTTAGACTCATCATGAAGGTCCATTTTATCTCATCTGTTAACTTACTCTTAAAATATTTTTAGAAATGGTTTTTACTTAGATAATCAGTTTCATCCATCAAAAAATAATCATCATCTTTTCTCTCAGTTGGATACTTCATAGCCTTTAAAACATCAAAAGTGGTTTCATGGTCATTAATATTCATAGCTAACTATCCTTTTTGCACATCTATCATAGCTTGCCCAGTAACAAGAAAAGGTCTCCTCAAAAGACTGGGATATTCATTATCTTCCTCTATATCTAATACAATAAATTCCATAGGAAAGATAAATTTATCCACTTTAATAAGCACGTCTTATATAACCCCTTTTCGATAAATGATAGATCGATCAGCAAACTGAAAGGTTATAGTAGTGGGAGAAATTTTGGCTAAACCTAACCTTTTAAATATAGATAGAGGCATCACACTAATGCTCGATTCTAAATCACATAAAGCTTTTCCACATAATCTTTCTCCAAATACACAAGGAATTAATAAGCTTGAAAGATCTTTAAGTTTCTCAGTATACTTTTTTTGAAATATAGCGATGCACTCCTCACTTAGTGCAACTATCTCGTGCTCCCCAAATTTCCTTAACTTTTTTAATATCTCCTTCATAAATTTTGCATAACTTAGCATTTGTTCCAAAGCTTCAGCAAAAAGAAAATTTATCATTAACTTCTTAAGTATGCTCATGAACTTTGAAAATTGTTTATCCAACTCATGTTGTCTAAATCCTTGAGAAAATGGAAGTGGTGGTCTTTTTAAATTGATTTTAGTTTGAGATATTACTTTTTCTAGATCCTTAGAAACATGTTCTTCGGGTCTTTTATTTTTCTTTGTTTCTCTCACAACTTCTTTCTCTTTTCTAACCACATCCTCTATCTCTCTTCCACTTCTTAATTGGACAACTACAATTTGTTCATTATTGTTCTCTTTAAGTTGATCTAAGTGTTGCTACAAAGGGTTCCTTGGGGTATATTACTAAGTAAATTAGCAATTTGTCCAAGTTGATTCACTATGTTTCTAATCGCAGCATTTTGACTTTGCAACTGGTTTCCCATTTGCAATACCACATCTTCTATAGACATCTTCTTACCCTCAAATTGTCCGTCATTGTTAGACTCCAGTGAATATGAAGGTCTATAATTTATGTTCCTCTGATTATTCCAACTCCCATTAGGATTTGCATGATTAGTTTCTATTTTTTGGTTTCCACCCCAAGTGGTATGATACTAATAAAAATTAGAATGGTTCTTCCAACTTGGGCTGTAAGAGTTAGAATATGGGTTGTTTCTGATATTTAAAGTATCATCTGATAAGTTAAAATCAATCATATGCCCTAACAAAATTTTTTCGCCTACTGGAGTAAATTGAGGTTGGTTCATTCCAAATTGGTCTAACTTACTTGATATTGCAGCTATCTGAGATGCAAGAATTGTAATCACATCTGTATCATGAACACTTTCTACATTTTTAGGATTTACCCTTATAGAGGGCCATTGAAATTCATTTATAGTCATTTATTCAATTAACGCATATGCTTCATTAAATGATTTTGACATTAATGATCCACCAGTGGCAACGTCAATTATAAACCTAAGGGATTCGACTAACCCATTATAAAAAGTTTGAATGATTAACCAATTGAGCAAAGTATGGTGTGGACACTTTTGTATGAGTTCCTTAAATTTTTACCACGCTTTGTATATTGATTCCCCTTCATAGTGACAAAATGAGATAATATCGTTTCTAAGTTTAGTAGTCCTTGAAGGTCGAAAATACTTAGCTAGGAATTTCTGAGTTAACTCTTCCCAATTTTTAATAGAGCTAGGTGCTAATGAATATAACCACATTTTAGCCTTATCTCTTATTGAGAAAGGAAAAAGACTTAGTCTAATAACATGATCTGACATGCCGTTATAACGAAATGTAGCACAAAGTTCGAGAAAACTTGACAAGTGTAAATAGGGATCCTCCGTAGGAGTTCCCCCAAACTGATTGTTCTACACAAGTTAGATAATATATGGATTTATTACAAATGAGTCAGCTTCTACCACAGAGGTTTATGTACTTGAGTGAATTTCATCTGTCGTAGGATTTATATAATCCCTCAAAGATTTATGATGATTTTCCAAGTTATTATTTTGAATGTTTTCCAATTACATTTCTGGTTCTTCAAGTTCTTTCAATTTTTGATTTTTTTTCTTTTTCCTAAAACAGGATCATAAGGTTCAAGTCCTGCAGATCCTTTATTTATCATACACAACACAACAAATAATACATTAACAATTAAATGAATAAAATAAAAGATATATTCACCACAACACAATATTTTCACAAACACCTTGTTCTTGACACAAACAGTTTTTTCACAACACCTTTTCATACAAAAAAACACTTTTCACATAAAAATAGATTTTACAACACTATAGTTTTCCAAGTCTAAGCCTAATTACTTCAACTAAAATTCTCCTAAAGTTCTGACCGAAGCTTCCCGACAACGGTGCCAAAAACTTGATGAGACTTTTTTATATGCTTAGTTTTAGATATATTCTATATATTCACAATGATATAGACACAAGTATACATATCACTCAAGTAATATAAGACTTTTTGATTAAGCCCCGATTATCAGTCCCATGAGGAAGCGAGGAAAGATGCCCTTAGTCAAATTCTAGTTTACTACTATTAGTCCTTAGTTTGAAATGTCGACTAAAATGGTGTTTTATCTAGCAACTACTCCTAAATGTGAATTTTAAATAAAAGAATAGTAAATACTCCCAAATGTAAATGTTAAATTTTAAAGATAACCCTTTCTAGATGAATTTTTTTGGAGAATTTTAAGATTTTCAAAACTACTATTCTTATGTAGTGAATTGGATAATGTCAAGGAATGAGATACATTAAATATTGTATGTGCCAAATAGGAGCAATTTCAATTCTCTACCCTGATTCAATATTATAGAAAATCATTGGCTAATCTCAAGTTTAGTCACTAAATTAGTAGCTAGGCTAGGAGAATATTGGCTCCCACTCTAGAGCTCCCACTTCCCTTCCCCTGAAGGCTAACTCTCGCTTTAGTTCTTTAAACACTAAGACCGAATTGGGGATATTAGTCTGTGACCCTAAAATCTCCAATTCTACGCACATAAAAGTATATTTTCATATTTATTTAAATCCAACCCCCATGAACTTCTTCATCCACAAAATTTGAATGTGGTTCCACTTTATTGAGAATTACACCACCCTCTCGGGTCTTAATGTTATTACAATGAATTTTAACACTACAACAGGTCTTTATTGTAATGTAAATGAAGTGCAAGTAAAAACCATCACATTTATAATTAAAACTTCTTTAAGCTTGCATCCCAAAATCCAAAACATGAATCCTACTCATCGTAAAACAAAAGTAAAAGGAAATTAATGGCATAATTTGCTCAAGCAACTATTTCCTAAGAAGAAGAAAGAGTAAGAGAAACACATCACAAAGCACGAAGAAAATACAACGAAAAAAACTTCATTACATACTTCATTACATGAAAAAAAACTTCATTACATGAAAGCAATTCCATTAGATAAGTGTTTAGAAAATCATAAGATAATGGAAAACACAATACTTAGCTTTTTCACAATGAAAGAAAGATGAAAATCTCTCTCACAAAGTCTCCCGCCGATCCATGCAATGCTAGAACATTCCCTTACAAATTCTCTTAAAATCTTCTCACCAATCTCTCTAAAAAAGTTAGAAATCTACATTTCTACTTCTATTCTAAGATCACTAAACATTTTCCACATTTTCTCACTCACACACACACTCACACACGCACATGCATGCATATGAGAGGTGTCAAGCCCTCCTTTTTAAAGAAACAAAAATTTCCTCCTTTTTTCCAAGAGACAAATTTATTCATCCAAAAGACATGTCTTTTTATTCAAGAGCCTTATCCAAGTGTCTAAATTCATTCAATTGCTTCATGGGGTGTTTGAATCACTTGGGAGCCATCTAGAACATAAAAAACAACCAAAAATTGATCAATGACCGTCCCGGGCGCCGTCGAGGACATTTTGGGCGCTGTCGGTGTCATTTGCTCATTGTTTTTCTATTCTTCAGCACCACCGGCACTGACTCTGGCACTGTCGGCGTCCACCGTGCGCAGCTCCACCATTTTTCTTTGTTTGGCTCAGTTTTAGCTCTGTTTCGCCCCGTTTTGATTTGCGCTGCGTTCCTATCATATATACCAAAAAAAATCATTATTTAAAGTATAATTTCATTCAGTAATGTGTGAGAAGTGTGAAATAGATTAAGCATAGAAAGATATACGAAATGTGCCAGGACAAGATTTTCTTTCTTGCTCGTTTTTTGCTCCAAATTGCATCGTTTTTGCTTCTTTTTCTCCAAAACTCCATTTTTTGTACTTAAAAGAAAAAAATATACAAAATAACTTCCTTTAAAGTGAAATGAAACTCCATTTTTTGTACTTAAAACAAAAAATATACAAAATAACTTCCTTTAAAGTGAAACATCATTGAAAATCACCAAATATAGGCATTAAGATAATATGAACAATTGAACCTTTTACACATGAAAAATTGCACATTTTTTAGGTGAATCAGAGGGCAATGTAATTCTCAACAAAGTGGAACCACAATCAAATTCCATGGATGGTGAAGTTCATGGGGGTTGAGTGCAAATAAATAGGGAAATATATATATATTACTGGGCAAAGAATTGGAGATTTTATGGTGATAGACTAAAATCTACAATTTTGCCTTAGTGTTTAAGTACTAAAGCAATAGTTAGCCTTCAGAGATTGGGAAATGGGAGCTCTAGAGTGAGAGCCAGTATCCTCAAAGCCTAACCACAGATTTAGAGATTAAACCTAAGATTAGCCAATGATTCTCTATAACACTTGATTGAGGGTAAAGAAATAAAATTGCTTCTATTTGACACATACAATATTTAATGTATCTCATTCTTTTACATTCTCTAATTCACTACATAAAAATAACTACATAAAAATAGTAGTTTTTAACATCTTAAAATTCTCCAAACCAATTCATCCAAAAATGGTTATCTTTAGAAGTAATATTTATATTTAGGAATTATTTCTATCCTTACATTTAATATTATCATTTAGAAATAGTTGTTAGATAAAACATCATTTTAATCGACATTCCAAACTAAGGACTAATAGTAGTAGACTAGAATTTGACTAAGGACCTCTTTCCTCGCATCCTCGAGTGATATCCTCGTGTGATAGATATTTGGGGCATAATCAGAAAGTCCTTTATTACTTGAAGCGATACATGCACTTGCGTAGAACCTATAGTGTGTGAACTATTTGCTATATTTTATAATATTTCAATTTTGTATATTAGCTGCTAAATATAAATTGGATCAAGTTTTTTGTTATCTTTTGAAAGCTAAATTACTGCATAATTACAGGTTGGGTCAAGTTCTTGGTACCGTCTCAGGGGAATAGAATTGACATAAAACACGCAGAAAAACAACACACACTAGGGACACGTCATATACATATTAATTTGATTTTTAGAAAAGTAGTATTTTGATTTTGAAAAATAATGTTTTTATTTTTAAAAATACAATACCAGACAAACCTCACATAAATGATAGTTTAAATAAACAAGAATAACACTACAAGTGACATATCTATCCCAAGCAATAGATATATCACTTACCTGTGAGGCTCGATTAAATAAACTACAAAATTTATGACATCTGTCTGGTCTGTTTAGCCTGCAAAACATTTTTAGATAAGCAGACAATTTCTCCAATTTAATATGGAAGATTAGATAGAGTTTATATTACTGGTTCTTAAAGTTCCCTATAGAGGCAAACCCTATAGTTAATTACATTTTAAATGACCGAGGTCATCTAAGAAAACTCTCGATATAGATATTAAAAAATTTTCTTCAGAAATTTTAAATGGTAGGACTTTTCAAAATTTGGATCAAGGAGTGTCAAATGGGACACACTCAAACTCGAAAAATTATTATGCAGTCCAAAGGGAGAAAACTAAGCTTTTCATAGATCTTAAAGAGAACCTCAATGACTTCCCAAGCTATCCTATGGTTTGGCTTCAATTTTGAGAAGAAAATTATTGAATGGATATTATTAGATGTTTCATCCCTCAATTAATATTATTTAGGGCTTACATTTGCATGAAAAAATCATATAAATAGCCTGAAAAACAAGAAGTACTATGTCGCAACGAACAACAACCTCGGAATCCTAAAATGAGTTAAGTTCTAAATTGCAAAACATGATTATGCAAATGCCTAAAGATGAGGTGAGGATTTATGTTACACTAGGCTAACAACCTACAAATCCTATGAAATGTTATTTAAGTCTAAGAAAAAATTTGATGTGTAGAACCACTTGCTGTCGTAGAAGGTTGTCCTCATAGTTAGCTGCAAGCTCCTAGGCGAAGTAGCAGTCCTAAAGTATAAAAGTTTGATGTTTTAAATGACAAGTTCAGTTGAACATGGGGGAGGGGGTTAAAGTTGACTAAAGTGACACCGGTTAGGTTCCTATGGCTCCACCATTCTTGTACCACTATTTTCTTTTGAATTTACTTAGCTTAAATAAATTCTTGAGCTCATTTAAATCGAGGTGTTCTCGTTAGCAATTGTGGGTTACCACATCTGAGGGACTCCTGTAAATTCAAAAGGACATTTTATGTTGAATTTTACTTCAAATGATTTATGGCTACATTTTAAATGGTTCATTTTAATTTAGAAAATTTTTTGAATTTAAAGTTTTAAAAAGATTTGGCTTTAGCAACCAAGCATGCATGGCCTGTTAAAGCAGTAGCAAATAGAATTAAATGAAACGTAGCAAGTAAATAAAACTGTAAAGGCATAACTTTCATCTTCTTGCTACTCCCACTGAAATGTTAGAACTTGCAACATATATATATATAG
>NW_018228291.1:89596-133013 GCF_001263595.1 Phalaenopsis equestris
GGAGGCTGAAGATTAAATTAATGGATGCAGGATGGTGGAGGCTAAGGATAAAGCTCTGCTAGGGTTTCTGGCAAAATGAGGACTTGCTAGGGTTGGCTGGTGGTTAGTGCTGAGGTGGTGGTCTGTGGGGGCCTTCTGCTGCTAGGTTTTACTCTTGGTGGTGTCCTCTACTATCTTTTCTCTCCTGGGTGTGGATTTTGATGTATGGTTACTGTTTGATTAGAGCCAAGTTTCTTTCTTGGTCTTCCTGTGAAACCTTCTTTCTTGCTGGTTCTACTGGCATGGCCTTTTGCTAGGGACTCTCTTATCTCCCTCGATTTGACTTATTGTTTGTACTGCCTTTTGTGGGGATATTTTTTTGAACTTGTCTCACTGGTCACTTGGGTTTTGTGAATACTGTGGTTTGGTGTTCTATTTTGTTTGCTTGGTTCTGCTGGTGTTTATTGATTGGTACTGGCCATGGGACTTCTTCCATGGCCACACCAATTGATGTTAACAGTGATGCTCAATGGACCAGAGCTACTTATGCTGGTGTTGTGGGAAGAGCTTATGATCTTCTTCAGAACCCTGAGAAATTGATTTTTCCACAAGAATTCCATGATAATGCTGTTGGAAAAAATAATTGTCCTTACATCCATCCACTTGGTTTCAAAGATGGGGAGACAGCTGTTTATTTCTCAAATCAAGATTTGCTCACTTTGAAGGATGAAGTTAAGTTTACTTTAATTGGTAAGTTTCAATTTTGGCATCCTAAGATAGAACTTGTTAGGAAATTCTTTGAATCTCTTAACTTCATTGGGGCTTGGAGAATAAGACTCCTAGATTGGATACACCTTTTAATTCAGTTGTCTGTAGAAGAGGATTATGCCAGAATTTTTGCAAAGCAATCTTTAGTGACTGCAGAAGTTACAATGAAAATACAAAAATGGACTTCAGACTTTGATCCAAGTAAAGAGCCTCCAGTGGTGCCTATTTGGTATAAACTTCCAGACCTTCCCCTCCCCTTCTTCAAGTTTATTGCCCTTTTCAACATTGGAAGGGCATTGGGGACACCTCTTAAGGTGGACACTCCTACTTTCAACAAAGCTAGACTAGCTATTGCTAGAATACAGGTGGAAAGAGATGTTACTCTTCCTGAGGTAAAAAGGATATGGATTGGATCTGAAAATGAGGGTTTTTGGAAGGAAACTCTTGCTGAACAAAAGCCTTACTATTGCCAACATTGTAAAATGTTTGGCCATATTTTGGATAGATGCTATAGGCTTCACCCCCCTTCAAGAAAGACCTCTAATGCTCAAGCTAAAGAGACACATGTTGACAGTGAACAAGTGACAAGAACTGCCAATGCAGAAGTTCCTACACGGGAGGGAGCTTGTCTCAAGAATTGCCATTGAAGAAATTCCCACTATGAATATGGAAACACAAAATTCAATTGAGGAGGATCCTCCCTTTTTATTGGGAATGGATGCTCTTAGAGAAATAATTGTTGTAAATGATGGAGAGAAGAGTACTGACACCTCACAGATTGCAGCTGGTGTCAGTATCATGGAGGAGGGCTTGATCTTCAACAATGCTCAGGAGACTGAAGCATGTACACAAAGAGAATAGCAGAATGACATAGAAAATGTTGAAACACCAAGTGATTCTTTGGTCTTCGAGCTGAAGCATACTTTGGAGAATGAGTGGCAGGTAAAGAGGGGGAAGAAGAAGAAGAAAACCCGATGGATAAATTCTCAATGTCAGGAGATGGGAAATAATTACTCAAACAGAAAGTAGTCACATCCTAGATTAACTAGGGGGAGATCGAAATCCCTTCAACATGTTTAATTTCCTTTGTTGGAACATAAGGGGTCTTGCCCACCCCATATCTTTTAAAAGGCTGAAGTATTTAATTAAGAAACATAAGCTTTGGTGCTTTGCCATTTTAGAACCTTTGGTTTATGTTAATCCTCAAAATTACCAAAAATTTTTTCCTAGTTTTACCATTATCAGTAACACAAGTAACAAGATATGGCTTTCTACATAACTAAACTGGAGTGCAATATCATGTTGAACCATAATCAATTCATTCACATCTCTTTCTGTATGGAGGAAATGGAGGGGTATGCAACTTTTGTTTATGCAGGTCTTCATTCATATCTCTTTTTGTATGGAAGAAATGGAGGGGTATGCAACTTTTGTTTATGCAGGTTGCACGTAAATAGCTAGAATTGAGCTCTGGAATAATAACATCAGCACATATAGTGACAAATCCTGGTTAGTTGGAGGGGATTTTAATTGTCTGGCCTCCACTACTGAAAAAAAGAGTGGAAGACCAGTTAATAATGTCATTGGGACCAAATTTAATGACAACATTCAGGCTTCTGGTCTTTTTGACGTTGGATGTAGTGGTCACAATTTCACCTGAAGAAGAGGAAAGTTATGGGAAAGATTAGATAGAATCTTGGTTAACAACAGCTGGCTACAAAATTTTCTGCATATATATGTCACTCATCTAAGCATGGCTCGGTCTGATCATAGACCACTGCTAATCAATATTTCAGCCTCTAGTCAACCTACCAAATCTACCTTAAGATACCTTAACTTTTGGGCCACTCGTTCTGATTTACTTAATATTGTTAAAGATAATTGGAATGATTGTGAGCACCCCAACCCGTTGATTAAGTTGTGGAGATTACAGAAAAAAGTTGGGAAATCTTTAAGCATGTGGAACTAAGATACCTTTGGTAACATTTTGACTGCTGTGGAGCAATCTGAGAAGGAGCTTAAGGATTTGGAAAGGGGACACATACTAGGTCAGGTAACTAAAGAAGCCTTTCTTGAAGCTAATGAAAAGCTGCTAGTTGTAGTGGCTAGGCAGGAGCTTTCAGACAATTCTCAGATAAAAATCCAGTCAAACAAAGTTTAAAGAAGGGGATACAGACAAAAATCCAGTCAAACAAAGTTTAAAGAAGGGGATAGGAGCACCAAATTTTATCATGCTTGTAATAAATACCAAAGGAGATGTAATAGCATTCATAAGATTAAAGATAATCAAGGAAACTGGATTAAGAAGATTGAGGACATAGCCGTGAGTGTTGTGGAGTATTTTCATAATTTGATGTAGTGCAACAACCTAAATAGGGACTCCATTGATTACAGGCTGTTTGAATCTAATAAGGAGTATACTACTGCTGTTAACCTTGATGAAATTCCTATAGAAGAGGAGATCAAGTATGTATTATTTTCTATTGAGAGCTTCAAAGCTGTTGAGCCTGTTGGCTTTGCATCAGATTTCTATAAAAAGGCTTGGGATATTATCAAGGAGGAAGTTATCATTGTCATTCAACATTTCTTTTAGGGGTGCTTTACCACTATATTTTTGTGTTGCCAATATAGTACATATTCCAAAATCAAGCATAAGAGATAGTTGGAAGAACTTTAGAACCTTTAGTCTTACAAATGTGATTAGCAAAATTATTAGCAAGATCATTGTGATGAGGCTTCATCCTATCTTACAAAACATTATTATTCCTAAGCAAACTGCTTTTGTTAAAGGCAGAAGTATTGGGGACAATGTTTTACTAGCACAGGAATTGTTGATGGACCTAGATATGCCTTGTTGGGGTGGCAATCTTATTTACAAATTAGACATTGAAAAAGTTTATGATACCATTAACTGGGATTTTATGTTGGATATTATGAAAGCTAGGGGCTTCTCGAATGCCTCTTGTATGATTATTAGAAGATGGATGGAGGGGAATGTAAATTCAGTGTTGATTAATGGAAGTGCTCATGGGCTCTTTTCTGCTGCTGAGGGATTAAAATAAGGAGACCCACTTTCTCCAACTATTTTCATTCTTGCATTGGATTATTTATCAAAACTGATTAATAAACCCAATCAAATGAAGAGCTACAATCAATATCATCATAAATCTACACTTGATATCAATCACCTAGTGTATGTTGATGACATACTTATCTTCTCTAGAGCTAACAAAATTGTTGTCAAGAAGCTTCATAAGTGCCTGAAAGATTTCCAGAACTGCTCAGACCTAAAAATCAATCTTGATAAAAGCCATGTGTTTTTTAGCAGATAGACTACTCCTCAGATTAAGCAGTAGATCTTGGACTTTACTGCTTCCAATAGATGTCTATACCTTTCAAATATCTGAAGGTCCAATTAAGATCTTGGATTTTACTGGCTTCCAACAATGTCTATACCTTTCAAATATCTGAAGGTCCAATTAACAAAAGGAAGGCCAATATATGAGGTGATTGACAAGACAAACTCACAACTCCAGAGCTGGGCAAACTCTTTTCTATCCAGTGGTGGGAGGATTACTCTACTGAAAATTATTCTTACAACCTTTCCAATGTACACTCTCCAAGTTGCAACAATGAAGAAGAGCACAAGGATTTAACTTGAAAGAACTTTCAATAGGTTCCTTTTGGCTGGGCAAAGAAAGCAAATGTTTTGGACTAGCTGGCAAAAAGTGACAAAACCTTACTATGCATGTGGCATGGTGATCAGGGGCCTGGAGCAACTCTAACATATTAGTTTATGCAGACTATGGTAAAAGTTCAGAAAACAGGATAGTCTTTGGGCTAAGTTCATGAATGCAAAATATTGTAGATTTGCCCATCCCAACTCCATCAGCAGCAAAGGGGGAGACTCCAGATCATGGAAGAGAATGATAAAAGTCAGAGATAGTGCTGAAAATCTATTTTTATGGGATCTGGGCAAGTGGGATTTAAAGTTTTGGTCGGATAGGTGGTGTCCGGAGGATGTTATTGGGTGTCCAGAGGATGTTATTGAACCCTTGCCTGAAATTCAGAACAATGTTAAAAGGGTGAATGAGCGTTGGGAGGATAAGGATTGGTCTGAAAGAATGCTATAGACCTTGCTTACTGAAAGCTCAGTTCATCAGGTTACAAGGATCCAATTTGATAAATCCAGAAGGGACAATCTGGCAGTGAGATCTGGATCCAACCAGAGCCTATCCAAAATCATTTATGAAATTATTTATAGCTGGGAAAGGATTGATTGGGGGGATTGTCTGTGGAATCATTTCCTAACTCCTTCAATGTCCTTCTTCATTTGGAGAGTTTTCAAAAACTTACTTCCCACAGATGACATTCTCAAATTAAAAGGGCTTAGAGGTCCTTCCATGTGCTATTTGTGCATAAATGACATTGAATCTTTCCCGCGTTTATTTTTCATGTGTAATTACTCCCAACAGACTTGAAGGGCTCTGCAAACACATCTTCATCTTAACAATTTACAGCTAGAATGGCACTGGCTTAATGACTGCTAGAAGGGCTGAAGGGAGCAGAAACTGGAGTGTATTCCTTTCATAACTGCTTGGCTTGTTTGGAATTCTAGAAACCAAGCTAAGCATGAGGATAATCTGGCAGGGGTGGACAAGGTAGCATCTAATTGTATTGCTTACATAAGTAAACTAATTAAATTGAAGAATTTCCCAAATATTCTGAACATCTGCAGAAATGACCAACACAAAAGTTTTCAGCTGTTGAAAGTGGTTTGGAACAAACCTTTGTTCCCCTTCATTAAAGTCAACCCAGATGGAAGTTTCACTCCAGAGAAGGCACACATAGGTTGGGTCTTCAGGAACTCTAATGGCAGATGTTTGCTTTATTTCCAGTCTCTCATTATGGTTGTGGATGCCATGGAAGCAGAAACCATGACTCTATTCATGGCACTGAGAATGGCTAAATCCAACAACTGGAACTTTATCCAGGCTGAGGTTGATTCTTCACAGTTGGTGGATTATGTGTTAAATGAAAACCATCCCCCCTTGGCATATTCAACAAAAGATCACTCAAATGAAGCATTTGATTAAGGATATGATTGTCTTCTTTGCTTTTAACTATAGAGAAGGGAACCAGCCAACCCATTATCTTGCAACTTGTGGAGCTGATTCCCAATTGATTTCTGTGTCTACCGCACCCACCCCCGCCCTCTCTTTCCTACTTTGTGGGAATAATTTTAATGCCTCATATCTTAGGATAGTCCCATTTTTCTGCATTTAATTGCTTTGTTTCTTTTGGAAGGGGAACCCATAGGTACTTTTATTTTGTTAGCAATGGGGTTCTTCTTGGTAGCCTCTCTTTTGTAATTTTCATTTGTTTAATCAACATGTAGAGAGCCACATGTAGCTCCTTTTACCAATATATATATATATATATATATATATATATATATATATAAAACTTAAATAAACTGTAAGAAGAGAAGTTGTAGGTGTATCTACCAAACCATATGCGATAACTTTGTAGGTCCTTAAAGATTTTATTGGATGATATTCTAGAATAAAGTATAATATCTTAATTTATCCTTTGAAAATTCCAAAAGATTATAAAAGTGTTTGGGGAGCAATCCCTAACAACTTTTTAGAACCTATTGAATCGTTTCGAGTTCATTTGAACATTTTATATTGTTCAATTAATCATCCAAATTTAGATTTAGTTTTACTAAATTAATGCACTCTATACTTAATGAACTTTGATATTTTAATTATCCCAAGAGTGAGGTAATAAGTCAGTCACTTAATGTTTTGCTTAAAAGTTATGCGAGTGAATTCCCCGAGGGACGAACTCAAAATTGTTAAGCATTTTATTCCCCAAATTAAAGTCAGGTATGTAGTATTTTCAATGTTTATAACTAGTTATATTACCTTTTCTAAACCTTATTAAACGGTCTTGAGTTAAGCCTAGTTCACTACTAAGCCCTTAAAAATTTCATGGGTAAATTTTAATTATGAAAATGTAAATTTAGGTGAGATATATTCTCATTAAAGAATTATGTTATCACCTAACCACCAACTAGGGGCTTCAAATAAGTGAATTATCATCTTCCTAACTCGATCCCAGTACCTAAGAATCATCCAACAAAATTAAACTCCAGTTCATAACAATTAACAAATTTATAGTTATACCCTTATCATGAAAAGGTGGCAATTTGGTTTCTACCTCTTAACCCATTATATTTCAAAGCTCCAAATGAGCTCATTATGATCAAAGTTACCCATTTACCCTTTGGTTAACCGAAATTTTAATTAAGCCATCAAAGTCCAAAATTACTATTTTGCCCCTAGGCTCTCCACTTCATAACTTTTCAAATTTAACTCAAATGACTTTGAATTTTTTATATTACCCCATTCATGGGTCTATTAAAAGATCAGATGAGAAGATGTAATTTTTTCAATTTGTTTTTAATTTATATAATTATTTTAACTCAAAATTAGGTTTTCAATATTAATTTATTTATGTAATCAATATAAAATTTGTTGTTCATGTGAAAATTATTGGAGTTTCACCAAGATTAGAGGACCACTTGGAGAAATTTTCGTAAATTTACAAACTATATTTTAATCATTAAAATTATTTATTTATTTTTAATGATTAATTAAATACAAAATATGTTTTAAATATAAAAATTACTTTTTATATTTTTCTTAAATCTACCTAGTTTTAGAGAACTCATATAAATAAACTTTTCTTTTTTTGCAAATTTTATTTTATTTTTTATAATTATTTTTAAAGGAAAGCTAAGGAAATACATTTTTGGAATTTAAAATACATAACTAAATCAGGAAAATTAGGAAAAATACTTTAAAGGGTCCCAAGTGATGAGGGAACAATTAAGAACAATTTTTAGGATTTTCATGTTTTTTCAATTTCATAGTATTTTTAATTATTTTGTAATTCAAAATATTGCTAAAAATGACCTATTTATTTTTAAAGTAATTTTATTTTTTCTAAGTGCCCTTGATCAGAAGGAACTCAGAAAATAGCTTTTCATAATTTTTATAATTATAGTTAATTTATTTTAATTATTTTAATGCAAAAATACGATTTTACTTAGAATATCAATTTTGGTGATCAAAGAAATTTAGATGAGTTTCCAAATTTTACAATGAGTTAGAATAATAAGTTTATACAAAGTTGAATGATTTTTCTTAATTTTTGAGTGTTATTCTATCTATTTTAATTTTAGTGAGTTTTTTAGGTTTAAATAACTATAACAAATTGCATAAACATTCAAACTTAATTTATATTTCTCATAGGTCCTTTAACCATAGGGAACCTACCAAAATAAGTCCCATATTTTTTTTGATTTATATATTAATTTACATAATTAATTTAAGTAAAATAGAAAATAGGCTTAGAGATGCTCTCTGAGTTTGGAAAAATCAGAAAACATCCCTATTAACATGAGGAAGTAACCTCTAAAATTTCAATCCATGGTGATTATTATTTATTTAATTAGAAATAAAATAGTCTATAGGGTATTTAATTAATTAAAAGTAAAAGACACATCAAATAAGAGTTATTTTTAATTCACATTATTCTCCTCTGTTCACTAAGTACATGGATATGTTTTATTTATTTTTATGATTTTTTTACACCAAGTTATGCATTATCAATTTTTTTTGAATTAAATAAATCAATTGAAACCATATTTTCTTACTTATCCGACTCGGTGCCACCTCAATCTACGGCGCTCTAAACTCACATGCATCGCTCCGCTATTTGACATCGTTTCCTGAGTTAGCTGCCACTTGTCTGCACTTTATGATTCTGTCTTTCCATCCCGCGTGATGTCAGCTGTCCAAATGATACACGCGCGTTCTAGCTACTCTCCTTTAATGTCCCTGATCATCCTAACTCGAGAACCGTCCATTTTAAAACTCTAAGATCTCGCTTGATACTAAATGAAATCACATGGGCTTTGTTCCTACATCTTCATCTGGTTCAAATGTACCTATCCATATGATCCCATGCTCATGAAAATAAACTTTTCGTTATAAAAGCTTAAATTGAGCTCAATTTGGGGGAAAATGGGCTATACCTTTGTCTAAGTGGGGAGGCCTGAATCAAATGCTTGGAGAAGTTTTAGTAGAATATGAGGAACCTCCTAGAAGGGTTGATTTCCTCTGTTGAATGCTTTGAGCAAGACTTCCTCCAATAAGTGGGGAGGTCTTGACTATGAATGGGTTAGAGAGCTCTGGAGATGGGGGTTTTAGTGAGTTTGGTCTTATGGCTGATGGAAAATCTTTCTTTGGTTTAGTAATTTTAGGAAAGAAATCCCCTAATTTGGGCTACCCTTGGTCTATGGCTCATTTAAGGTAAGCTAGGTAAAACTAGCTCAGTTCATAGGGCTGCAATGCTGGCTATGACCATGGTTTGGTCAATTTGAATGAGTTTAGTCAAGTTTGGGGTTTTTGTTCAAATTTGAACTTTTGGTTTGCATTTAAGTCTAAGATGGGTTTGGGCTAAAACTTTGTTCAAGTGATTGATCAATTTGATGTGGATGATTGTCATGAGAATTTTGGAATTTGAATAGGGTGATTTTGAATTGATTTGGGGGTTCAATTTATTGAAATTAGACTTATGGTCATTTTTTGGGGCATTTGGGCTAAACTTAGATCTGGATAGGGCTACGGTTAGGATTTTGGTCAATTGAAGGTTCAAATTGGTCCAAGAGATTGTGATGAAGAGTTTTAGATATTAATTGGGTGAAAATTGTGGAGTTATGAAGTTTTATTTGGGAGATTTTGAATTTTGGGGTAAAATTCAGGTTTTGTGACTTGGGTTGGAATTGGCCTTGATATTGGGTTCAATTGGGCTTCGTTTTGGTTTTACTTGGGATTGAATATGATGAATTTTAAATTAGAATTAAAATTGGTTGATATTGAAGTCAATTTGGTGGAAGGTGGGGGTGAATTAAAAAATTTAGACATTTATGATTTTGGTCAAAAGGAGTCAATTTGGTCAAATTGAGTTCAATGGAGTGGTTAGAATTGATTTTGGGGACATTAGGAATGATTTTAGAGATTTTGGGTATTTTTGGGAGTTCAATGGAGTGGTTAGAATTGATTTTGGGGACTTTAGGAATGATTTTAGAGATTTTGGGTATTTTTGGGGTATGAAGGGCATTTTGGTAATTTTGGCAATTTTGGGGGTACTTTTGGAATCTCAGAAATTCTGAGATGTTTTTGGTTATTTGAGTGATTTGGAAGGGTTTGAAATGGGTTCTTAAGAATATTTAAGAATTTAATTAATTTTGGGAATTTTTGGAATTTTTTGGGTTTAGGAGTAATTTGTTAATTTGGGAAAGTTGGAACAAGAAGGGTCAAAATTGGGAATTTGTAAAAATTGGGATTGATTGAGAATGCTAATCATGTGGTCACCCTATTTGAGCCATGAGACCAAGGAAACTTTACATTATAGATCCATCATGTGATGCTCTTAGCAAAACCTTGGCCCAAGGCTAATGGTGTAGGGGACCATCCACATGAGTTTCCAATAGATTAAGGGATCAAGCTAGGCATGTTTGGCTAAGGATTTGGACCAAAAGTGAAAGTGTGTCTACATAATACCAAGACCACGGCTCCTAGAGCTAACCTAATGGCCGAATAGGCTTATGGAGACTCTTCTTAAGCTCCCCTATATTGCTCTCACCTGCTAAGTATTAGAGGTTATAACCAACATGTGGAGCTTAAAGAGAGCAAAAAGGCAATTATAATTTCTATTGGTGAGGGTTCCATCACTAATCGTCTAAGAATAGTCAACAAGAAAATCCTATGCCTAGATCTTTGGCTTCTAAAGAAGAAACTAGTCCTCAAACAAAAGTGAGGTCAACATTAACCATAATGGGGAAAGAGCTTTGATATCAATTTCACTACTAATGAAGGTTAGAGAGCCGGTAACAACCATTAAATTTCATATCATTAACATGGAAACTTCATTTAATGCTTTGCTTGGTCGATAATGGAATCATGAGTATAACATGGTTCTTTCATCACTCACCAGTGTATCTAATATTATAAAGAAGGACAAGATTATTGCATCAAGGGGAATTTGCAACCATTTTTCTATTCATGAAGGAGGTATCCACGAAGACACCTCCAACTACACTCCTCCAAAAAAGAGCATCTTTTATCAAGAAGTCATGTCAAATGAGATGGAAGATTTAAAGACATTACAAGAGAAAGATTATTCAACTATGCTTCAGCGATCTACCACCACTCTTTTAAAACTAGTTGGTAGAGATTCTTTTAGCCCACGCATTCGAGAAGGAGGCCAGGGATGTGGATGAGGAAGAACCAACATAATTTTTGAATGGACAAAGCTGGCCATCAACATTGACATGGAAGAGAGTTCTGATGAAGATCTGTCCAATGAAGAGATGATAATGGTAAAACAAAAGAAACCATAGTTCGAGATATCTTTGGAAGATGTGGAGAAAAGTAAATATGAGTCAATATATGATCAAATCAAACACTATGTGCCTGCCATGACCCTTACTCTGATTCACCCTTTAAATATCAAGAGTTTATAGGTAAAGGAAGTATGGGGTGTTGGTTTGAAACCGATCAAGTTTTATCGTGCCTCTCCTACTAGGAGTTTTGAAATTTATGTAAAGATGATTCTAATTAATTAATGGAATTACCATTTGGTTACTTTCTCCTTCTTCTTAAGAATTAATTTAATAGGGATATGATTCAAACTAAATGCCAAAAGATTAACTTCTTAAGAATTAATTCATTAGGGATATGATTCAAACTAAATGCCAAAAGATTAACTACAACTCTGAGAAATTATGGGATGTTAAGGGTCAAACTTTCAACTCGAAAGAGGGCCTTAGATTTGGTATGATGGGACTGGTCCATGATTCAAAATATTACATAGTTGTTACTAGAGAGTTAGAAGAGGATTGTCTCAACAAGGAGGATGATTTTAAAGGCTCGTTGATAAATGATGCTCAACCAAAATTTGAGGAGGAAATTAGGTCAACAGTTGATGAGCTGAAAGAAGTTAACCTCGGGACTGAGAAGCAGCCCCGACCGACTTCCATAAGTTCTCTAATCGGTAAGGAAGAATCAAAAAAATTAATTAAGTTGCTTTTAAAATTTAAGGGATGAAATGCCAAAATTGTCCTCAAAAGTTACAATTAACAAGCTAGGAGTGGATGCAAATATGACTCCAGTAAAATAAGCTACCTGAAGAATGCACCTCAAAAATTAACAACAAGTCATCACCGAGGTGATGAAATTAATAGATGTTGACTTTATGTGGGAGGAGCAATACCCCACATGGTTAGCCAACATTGTGTTTGTTAAGAAAAAGAATGGACAAATTAAGGTATGTGTCTGCTTTAGGTATTTATGAAAAGCATGTCCAAGGGATGAGTTCTCGCTACTGATACCAGAGTTAGAGGTGGACATCGTGTGGACACATGAGATCTTCTCTTTCATGGATGGATCATCCGGATACAATTAGATCAAGATGGCTTGAGAATATACGACACTTAAATCTTTCAAACTGCTGATTGGAATCTTTTTCTACACAGTGATGCCGTTAGGATTGAAGAACGTCAGGCAACATATCAACGAGCTACGACAAAGATATTTGATGACCTCATCCACAACCAGGTAGAGTGCTACGTGGATGATTTCTTCATCAAAAGAATACAACGGATAGACCACTTGTATGATTTAAGGATTGTGTTCTAATAATAATGGTAGTATAATCTTAAGATGACTCCCTTAAAGTGTGCCTTCGGTGTTACCTCTGGGAAATTTCTAGTATTTTTTGTCCGTCATCAGGAAATTGAGATCGACCCAGATATGATTAAAGCTTTCTTGGAAATGCCGCTACCCAAATCCTTGAAATAATTATAAACCTTTCAACTTAAATTGGCATATCTAAGATTATTTATATCAAATTTTTCAAGTAGGTGTCAGGCCTTTTCAACATTAACTAAAAAGGATGTCAAATTCATTTGGGAAGAGAAATGCCACCGGTCCTTTGAGGATGTTAAGCAATAATTAATGACATCTTGCATTTCAGTAGCCCTTATCCCATGAAAAACTTTTATATTTTATACCACACTCTTATACTACTCTCTTAGAGTCCTGTTAGCTCAGGACAATGACGAGGGTAAGAAAAACACAATCTATTACTTAAGTCAACATCTAAAACCAGGGGAGATAAAGTTTCTAGTTTTTTAGAAGTATTGTCTGACTTTAATTTTGTTTGCCCAGAAGCTCAGGCATTACATGATTTCTCAAAGTATGACCCTTATTTTGAAAGTTAATTTGTTGAAATATTTGATGACCCAACCAACACTTTCCGGACACTTAGCAAGCTGGTCAATGATTTTGTTGCAATTTGAAATAACTTTCATACCTCTTCATGCTATCAAAGGACAGTTTTTAGTGGATTTTCTTGCAGCACACTCACTTCCAGCTGTGTTCCATCTCAATGATGATTTAACAGATGAGCAGAAACTACAAATGGAGCTGTCCAATGCCAGGCATTGAGATAAGTATGTTGATGGAGCTTTGTCAACCAGAAATGATAAAGGGTTACAAAAAATCATACTAGGGAAAGCAAAGATTGGTCTAATTTTTGTTACACCAGACCAAGGAATGTATAGGTTTTCCTACCACCTAATCGAGCTGTGAATGAATAATGAAGCTGAATATGTAGTGTTGATTACTGGACTTGATCTGGCAATATCAATGGACATAATAGACATTACCATCTATGGTGATTCCCAACTCATGATCCAACAAGTTGTTGGATAATGCAAGATTCTGAAATCAAGATTAGCATAATACCCTCAGTACGCAATAAAATTGTTAAAACAAATTCCCGATGTGAAACTCTATAGGGTTCCTTGAGGAGATAATGCGCATGTCGATGCTTTAGTCAAGCTCGCTAAGAAATTGTCGTGTCCACCAAAGGATTCCAATGATATTGCAGTGCAAGGAAGTCAAGTTTAGTCAAAGATTGACCTCAATAGTCTATGCAAATTTAGAAAAGAAGAAGAGATAATAGATACAGTAGCAGACAATACTGAAAATTGTCGCAGGTCATTAATAGAAAATTTGCAAACAACAAAACTACCAAATGACAAGTCAAAAGCATATCATATCATGAAGAAAGCTATGTTGTATGGTTTGGTAGGTAATTTCCTTTATAGGAAGTCATTCAATCAGATGTGGCTGCAATGTTTGAGCAAATCAGAAGCATAGGAAATCGTCAAAGAAGTACACACTAGATTGTGTGGTGCTAACCAGTTACGGCCGAAGACGAAGAGGAAAATTAAGAGACACGAATATTATTGGCCAGTAATGTTGACAGATTGCATAGATACAGTTAGAAAGTGCCACATAAGTCTAATGCATAGAGTCCTCTTGCACCAACCTCTGAATGTGTTACACCCAACCGTCGTCTTTTGGCCATTGAAGTATTGGAGCATGGATATAGTGGGTCCGATAGACCCTCTATCTTTAAATAAACACAAATTTATTCTCGTAACCATGGATTACTTCTTTAAGTGGGCAGAGACAGTGTCGTTATGAGAGGTTACAGTGCACCACATTTGTTAGTTTTTTAAAAGTCATATTATCTACCATTTGGCGTCCCGCGCAGAGTTATTTCCGACAACTGGTTAGCCTTCAAGAGCACTAATATCAATAATTTCGTTAAAATACATAAAATAGATTGGAGGTACCTACAATCTACTACCAAAGATAAAATGGCCTAGTCAAAGCTTTCAATAAGATGCTCGTGCAAATTTTAAGAAAAAAAATGGACAAAAATAAAATGGGATGGCATGAGAAGTTGTTAGAGGCTTTATGGGCCTACTTGAAAGCTTTCAGAATTCCTACTCACTATACACCGTATGCGCTCAAGTACGGGTTTAAGGAAGTACTCCCGTTGGAAGTTTAGCTACCCTCTCTCAGAGTCAACGTCACTAACCAGATTACAGTTGAAGACGATACGAAACTCTGAATTGCAAAATTGGAAATTCTCGAATGAAAATGATTGGAAGCACAACAAAATCAAGAAATTTATCAAGAAAAGATGATCCCAGCTCAAGATAAATTGGTTCGCTCAAGGATATTCAATGTCGGTGAACTCATACTCGTCTTTAGGAGACCTATCCTTGCACATTGCAGAATATGTGGAAAATTTGAACCAAATTGAGAGGGACTATTTATCTTGGAGAACGTCTATTTAAGAGAATCCTACCAGTTAATTGATTTCCAGGGTGAAAGGCCCAAGCTATCAGTCAATGGGCAATACATGGAGAAATATTATACAATTTAATGTTTTCCATGATGACTTTTTGAAAGTGATACTCGTTTTGAGGATGGCTATTTGACCAGCATCTATGACTGGGTCCAAAATTTTGTAATATGATCAATTGTAGAAAAATAAAACCTAAATTTACACTATTAAATCACCATTTAATTTTGTATTTTTTTTAAATTAAATTAATTAAAATGCCTGTACAGGTATAATACTTAAATCCACTTAATAATAACTTTTTATTATTCTTATTCTTTTTGAATTTCAGTGTGCAAATGTTTTCATGCCTTTTGTAGGAAAATATCGTATCAGAAGCTGATCTTCTCTTTTAAAGATGGCTTTAACCTCACACTTGACAAAAAAAAGGCAGCGTAGGGAGGCATTTGAATTTGCACGTGCAATACAGTCAAGTCAATGTAAACTACGAAGGATCCCTGGTAAGTATAGTCAGCCACCGAGAAGCAGAAGAGCTATATTAACTGTTGAGAATCAGTGCTAGAGAGGAATTTACATTAAAGAGAAGAAGACAGAAACATTTCTAGATATACAGGACTTGATGGAAAGGGTCGGTCACTTGCAGTCAATGATTACAAAGCCAAAGGAGTTGTTGCTTACGCGGAAAGGTTTCCAGATGCTCCACTAAGAAGGATGCAACACAGAAATGCCAACTATCACAAACGCAGAGGCTTGGAGTGACTAGAAAAGAGACGTGCAAAGCAAGTAGCTGTGATGCTTTCTTGGATTCATGAATAAGAAATTTATGATCCAAACTTGAAAGAGACTTCCGCTAGTCAACCGATTACATAAGATGAGCCATAGTCATTTACAGAGCCTTCATCTTCAAGAATCCCTGATGAGCTTTGTGCAAGATGCCCCTTGTTAAATGAAAATATCCTAAGGAGAAAATTGTCAACAGAAGCTTTCACATAATGCCCAGAGCATAACATCCTCCACCTAGAGAGGTACGAGATGTTTGAAGAATACACAACCGCCAACATGAGGTTCAGAAGTGCAAACCACCCAGAAGTTGAGCCATACATACCACAATTTGCATAGCCACCACCGTCATGGATTCCTCCAGAGGATGAGACAGAGGAGTGAGTCTGACATTTTTAGATGATTCCTACATCATAGTTAGAAAGAAAGAGTAGGTTCCAGAAGCAAAAGTTTAAGTATTATGAAGAAATTTTAGTAAAATTTGTTAATATTATGGAAGGATTGGAACTACACATTGGCGTACTCTCAAAAAGAAATGAAAGGAAGATTCTTGATTGCAATTTTGGCTTAATGGAGAAAGGCCTAGCTAGTTTATTGATGAAGAAGACATATTCAGAACCATATAAATGGATGCATAGAAAAGACAAGATTACCATCTAGTGTAGTTGTTGTTACAACTTTTTCAACGATAGGCAAGGGAACCCCCCCATGCATTCTGAGATATGATGAGGTGGGTCCCCTGCCATCTACAGTAAAGCTCATGATTAAGAGAATTGTAAGATGGAGTATAGTGCCAGCAGATTACATCCTAAATAGCTTCATCATCGACATCTACGAATAAGAGGTGATTTTGTCAGACCATTATGTACAGTTTTGCTCATGAGTAAGAGCAACATCCTATTCAGAAAAGAGAGAGATATTATTGGACCCTCAAAGTTTAGAGGTTCAGTTGTAGTTCCACCACCAGTTGGTTCAGTGCTGATTCTAAGAGGAAATGGAGCAGACCTGACAAAACACTGCTTCCTAGAGTGTCGCGCCAGAGTCCCGGTTACATTGTGAAGAATGGATGACAATAAGATACCATATGGCTTCCAACCAAATCAAAAATTTGAAGAACTATGACCGTACCAAGCTATGAGATAGTCATACCTCTAAGTATACGGAAAAGGACTTTTGTCTCAAAGTGTGTCTTAGGAAGTTAGCTACATCACAAGCTTACCTCTGGTGGCAGACACGTGTTACTTTTTGCACAATGTCAGAGTAGAAACAAAAGATATACGATATTACATCATTCATCAATGTCTTCATCATATTATTTTAGAAAATTTTTACATGATTAGTTGTATTGCATGTGTGAAGCTGTTTAACAAAGTTTATTTCAAATTTCAGTATATGATGCACCAAAATTATATGCATTTCTAGACCTATATTCTAAACTAATTTTTGGTGATATTGCACTTTAAAGGAAGGTATTTTTCATTTTTTGTTGCACGTTGATGACTTTTAGCAATTGAAGCAAAAAAGGAAGCAAAAAGGATGGAATTTGGAGTCAAAATGGCATTTTGGAAAAAAAATACTCAGCGCTGGCAGTGCTAGCAAGGATGTCGATGATGCCAACATGAACCAAGAGTCCAAAACATCATGGGAGATGATGGTGCCATTTGGAAGAGATGAAAAGATGTAACTCCGGCCACTGGCGCCGACGACACAAATGTCGGTGTTAGGCAAAATTCTAGAAGGTTCGATGAATTTGGACGCTTTTTGAAGAGTTATTAAACAAACCTCTTGGAAAACTAACATTATGCATTATTTATAGCAAAAAATTATCAGAATAAAGGGGGCTAGTGTGAGAGATTTCTATTATTTAGTGTGGTGAGTCTATATGTGATTTTCTACTAATTGTTGTTAAGAGAGGGAGAGAAGTGAGAGATTTCTTCTTCCATAAATATTTAAAAATAAAATCAAGAGTCTTGTAAAGAGAGAAAGAGTCCAAGAGAGGCTATAAAGTATTTTCCTTGAGAAAGAGTTGTAGATAAGTGGTGTTATTGTATTATTGTTGTATAAACTTTCTTTTATTTATGAAATTTGTATTTATTTGTATTTTTCTCGAGGTCTGAGTAGTTTTCTTTGTCCAAATTTAACTTGGATGTGCTAAATTTAAAATATTAAATAAATTGTGATGATTTTTCAGTCAGTTCTTAATTTACTTTTGAGTTGGCCAATTGAAATGTTAACATCTTTTGTGAAACCTATGATCCTTAGCAAAATATAATTCTATAAAAATTATATAGTTGACTCAGCTATGCAACAATGCCAAAAGCTTAATGCAATATTTTATGAATTAGAAATTTAAGCAATTAATGCTGGGATTCTACGCAAGCATACATATCGTATCAAGTAATAAAGGGCTTTCTATTTAAGCCCCAAATATCGATCCCACGGGGAATGTTTAAATTTGAAATGATAAATTTACTAGGAAATTTACAAAAGTCAAAACAAAATTACTGCACTAATTTTGAATGTTGAGATATTATCAAAACTAACAAAACTAAAATGCAAAGTTGAAGTAATAACAACTAAACTATTAAACTATGTTTATGTGATTAAGATTTCTTATGTGAAAAAACATTTTTCCCACTACTATGAGGTTTTGGTAAAATGGCATGAGATAAATGGCTTTAATATGTATTATGCCAAATAGGAGCAGTTTTAATTTTTTATCCTGATACAGTGTTATAGAAAATCATTGGTTAATCCCAGGTTCAGTCCCTATATCCGTGCTTAGGCTAAGAAGATACAGGCTCCCACTCCAGAGCTCACACTCCCTTCACCTGAAGGCTAACTCTCGCTTTTGTTTTTAAACAGTAAGACTGAATTGGGGATTTGATTCTGTCACCCTAAAGATTCTCCAATTCTACAACCAATAAATTATATTTCCCAATTTATTTGCACTTAATTCCATGAATAAAATTATCCTTCATGAAATCAAATATGATCCTCACTCTGTTGTAGAACTCATACTCCATTTCACGGATCATATGTTTCACAACATATTTTAACAATTTAATTGGCCAGATCAAAAAAGTAAATTAAGTTTGGAGTTAAAAAATATTCATAACTTATTTTATAATTTTTTATTGGCACATCCATATTATCTCTTCATTTTACCATATCTCAGAGTTGGGAGAAAGATAAAGTAAACTACCCAGACTACAGGAGAAAGATATAAAAAAACATAAATTTTATATATAAAAGAAAGTTCATACAACACTTATTAATAAACAACACTTATCTAAAACTTTTTCTTAAGGCAAATCCCTTGTAGCCTCTTCTAGGAAAGGTAGGAAGAAGAAATCTCTCACTTTTCTCCTTCTCCAGCAATCTTAGAGAAGAGTTCACACTTAGTCTCACCACGAAACTCTAAATTATAAGAATAATGGACTCTAAATGGTTGTGGAATGAAAAATGAAAGAATGTGTGATGCGTGGAAGGTTGAATTGGGGAGATGAGATGTCAGGAAGAGTCACTTTTCTGATCAATTTTGACCTCAATTAAAGCCTAAAGTCGATTCTCCAATAGGTGCCTCAAAAAACTCTTCAAAAAATATCCAAATTCGTCAAATCTTCTAGAAACAGGGGCTGAACCAAAAAGGCTCAACTGACATTGAAGTCATTGGTGTCATTATTCTACAATTTAATTCATTGCTCTCTGTCAAACGACACTGTCGGCACTGAACAAATTTTCAACTTCTTCATTTTTGCTCCATATTTCATCCTTCATACTGCCTTTTTGCTTCAAGTCCTTAAATTTAACAACTTGCAAGAAAATATAAAAATACCTTCCATTAAAGTGCAAAATCACAAAAATAGTATGAAATATAGGTTTAAAAATGCATATATTTTTTGTGTTTGAAAATCTCCCAAACTTACATGTTACTTGACTAATCTGACATATAAAAATATGATTTATGGTAAAGAAGTTAACTTCTAGATTTCCATATCTTAGTCCACTAAATACAATAGTGAAACTTAGAAAAATTTAAAACAACTCCAGTTAATACTAGAGGTATAAGAATATTTAGCAATCAACTCCAAGATTTTTTATTCTCTATTCTTTTCAAGAAAAATTGCAAATTGTCATATTAAAGTCACTTAAAGTATTCATATGAAAAAGAATTTCATAAAACTTTAGTAGTAAATAAACTAATACTCAAATAAAACTTTAGAAAATGTAGCAAGCCTTCTTTTTTAAATTGATTCAAGTGAAGTCAATTTTTAATTAGGCATCTCCTCAAGCTTCTCCCCACATCTTTTCTTTTCTTTTTTTTCTTTTCTTTTCTTTTCTTTTTCTTTTATTTTCTTTTCTTTACTTTTTTTTTTCTTTTTTTTTCTTTTCTTCTTTTAATATGTGTGAGGATTACTATAACTGGTTAGTCCTTAATGATTTTGAACTTCACTATCCTTTTCTTAAAGTCAAAAACTTATCACTTTCTTCACTTAACAAATTTATATTTGCTTAAGGATTTCATAAAGTTTAACTGTTTTCTTCTTACATGAACCCTTATGATTTTTAATATTTCAAAAATACAATTTTGTTTTCTTAAAATAAAAAAAACATAGTCTTATTCTTTTATACCAAATATCTTAATCTCTAAAATTAACCTTTATTATTGAAAATTTTTACTTAAGTTTACTATATATTTGGAAACATAAATATAGTTATCTAAAGTTAACCCCTAATACCAATAGTCATGTTAAATTTAAAATTTTTTAAAATATAGCTAAGTGAGGACAAATAAAATTAAGTTGCTTTCTTTAAAAATTCCCCCAAACTTAAATTAATAAAAGATTTAGCATGACGAACTGAAAAATAAAGGGTGAAAGAAAACATTAAATACATAAAGAAAAGACATACCTGTTGAAGGTTCTGATTTTGAAACTTTAATTCTGAAAATACTGCAGGTGCTAATATAAAAAGCTATAAGACTTAAAAAATTAAATAGCGCATAATACATATAAAATCTGTTGAGAAAGAGATAATTACAATACATTTAATAAAATACAAAAACTAACATAATTAAACTGAATTCTAGAAATGAAAACAGTTTTACAAACTTTAGTTCACAACTCAACATAACAATAAAACATAGTCTCACAACTTAACAAACAGTCCCAACAATATAACAAAAACAAACAACCCGATAACAAAGTACAATCATCATCATCATCTTCTTCTTCTACATCCAAATTCAGTCGCTAATATGGAGTAAAAATAGGGTGAGTAGGAAACTGAACTGAGTGATCACCCTTCATGTATCTCACCAACACATCATCATAAGCAGTATCATATTCTAACTTTTGCGTATCAAATCATCAGTGTGAGCATTTTGGACATCCAAGTTTTGTAATCTATCATCCACATTTCTTCTAAAAGTTCTCGGTTAGTAGGGTGACTAGAAGTAGGGGTCCTCGAAGTAGAAGGAATATCTCTGGTCTTACTTCCAGATCTCCCATCAACATTAGATTTATATGTCTTTATATTGGCAGTCCCAATAGGTCTTAGAGGCTTAATCTTCTCTTCCAAAGGTTTAAAATCAACTCCTGCTTGTTCACAGAGTGTAAAATTAAGTGCAGGGTGTGCCAAACCTCCTGTGGTCTCTCCCAAAGCAATAGATCTAGTTTTCATATAGATAATAGAGCCTACATTTATCCTCATCACCTGTTGAATACAGAAGTTTAGGATGGCTCTATCCTTGCTCACATCACTATGATGATTTATCGTAATCATTCTTCCAGAAATAAAGTAGTGCTAGGCCTTAGATACTACATTAAGCATAGAAAGAGGAAAGTTTACCTTAACACTATTTTTGACTTTCCAGGTCCCTCTTCCACCAGTAAGAAAAGAAATAACCTCATCTAAGGCCTCATTAGTTGCATAAAATAGTTTATACTGGCAACTGTAAACATTTTCCAATTGATAAAACTCATTATTTTTTCTTGGAAAACTCCAAATTTCTCCCACGAACAAAAACAAAGTCATTAGAAGCTTCAGTAACGTTGGCATAGAATTCCATCACTACACCAACAATTGCTTCGGCATTAAAATAACATAAATTTTCCCACTGCCAAGCATTGATTAATCTCTCGATTTCTCCACTCGAATTTTCAAAACAACGATATGTAATTTCTTTTTTATGCTCAAGTAGACTACTGAATCGAGCACTAGCGCTGAAGCTAACAAATTTTTGTTCGTCATAATCTACTTTTCTTTATTCTTTGCTCGTTCTTAATGCCATGGGAAATCTAGAGAAAATTTTAAAAAATTGGAATAAATTCTAAAAATTCTGAAAATCACAAAGTAAAACGCTTAATACTTAAATCTATTGAGTAAGAGTTCTCCACCAAAGGATTTTCTCAAAATCTCTCAAAAAAATTCCAAAAGTTTTGGATCTCGGAAATGTGAGATAAATCCTTGGTGAAAATCAAATTTTTTTTGTTCAAAGTGTAGCTCTTACCTAAAGAAGATGAAATCCAAAGTTCCTTTGCCTTAAAATTGCCTCAAATCCAAGCAAATGTGAGCGTTAGCTGCAAAAACTGGAGCTTGAAGGTGACTCAAAGGGAAAAAAATGGCGGCTTATAGTGAAAATTGTGAACTTTGTAGGGTTAAAGGTTGTTCTCGAATCAAGGGCGCCATCGACACCCATGCCAGCGTCGTCAGTGCTGAAGGCTTAAGAATTCCATTTTTCAATTTTTTCAATTTTCAATTTCCTTTCAATTTTCTCCAAAGTCTATTTAGTATTTTTAGACAAAAAATTTTATCTAATAATAATTCATAAACAAACATTTTCACAAATCATTTTCACAAACAATAACAAACTAACTTTTATATATGAAAATAAACTTTTACAAATAAATTTTTATAATCACACTTTTACACATATTAAGCAAACTAAATAATAAATCAGCATCAAAATCTAGCCACAACACTAAACGCTGACACAAAACTGTACACACAATCAAAGTTTAGAATTCTAAAGCAAAGCAAACTAAATCAAATCCACACTATCACATTAAGTACATAAGTATTTTAATCTAGTAGAGAGAGACCAAATTCTTCAATTATTCTGCCTCATCTTCAGTGCTTTTTTCTCCTCTAATATCTCCCATAGACTGGTAATGAACGTACAAATTGTAGAAGGGTCGGTACGGGAATTGATCAGTCGAAGTTTCTTCGATTCATCCTTTTTCTTTAAACATTCGCACTAATCCTGCTTCAAATGTTCCAGTATGATCAAATTCTCTTTCACCTTGTAATCCAGGTGATCAAAAAGGTACTTAAGATCTCATATTGCATTCATATTACTCTGAAGTTCTCTTTCAATTTCTTTTCACTTTCTTTTCCACAGCAAGTGAACTTCCAACTATTGGTGGCATCAATGGAGTTGAAGCATGTGATGAGTGATCTAAGATAGTATCATATGCTTCATTCCAATTTCCAACATAATTATCATCAATAGGAATCATGGGCTCCAAAGGTAATAAAAATTTTTCCTAACTTTCATATTGAACTTGAGATTGACTGCAAAGTAGGAAAATTGTGGAAGGATGCCCAAGTCCATAAACTGGCCCATTCATAATATTACCCATAACAAATTTAAATATGATAGATCTTATATCAAAGGCTCTTTCCATTTGAATGCAGTAATTCAAAATAGTACTTTCTTTGGTGACTCTACTAGTCTTCATGGTAAGGTTTCATGGTAAAGAGTAATTTTGAAGAAATGAAGAAATGTCACTGCTTCGATATTGGATTAAGCAATGAAGCTAAAAAACTAACATATCCTTCATCTCTCATTTCCCAAAAATCACTTTCATCGGCCAGAAAATTATAGACATCTTGGTGTTTTTAATTATAGACATCGGTCAGAAAATAATAGGAAGTTTCTGGTCGTCCAAGGCAATTTTTAGGACTTTAAAAACATCTCCGGGTAGTTATTACGGAGCAAAATCCCACCAAAGTCTACCAAAATTCATCCAAAACCGTCAAACTACTATTGACTCCGTCGGCGCTCTCAATGGCGCTGTCGTCATTTTGGTCTGTCTGCGAGCGCCATGAGCGTTAGAGGTGAAAATTATGTTTTCATGTTTTTAATCAATTTCCTTCTAAATTTTCCTCTAATACCAATATTTGTGTTAATTTATAATATATAAAGTTGTGTGGTATTATTGTCTATCAATATATAAACACTTATCAAACAAAATAGGAATAAATATATATATATATATTTATATATGTGTTGCGTCCCATAAGCGCATGGTTTAACATCGTCAGCCCAACATACCATTTGTTTAGTTGGGTTGATTTTATTTTAAAACAATTATCGAATGTGCCTTTCATAATAATGTTTCAATCGATGTCCATTAACTCCGAATGTGCCCTTCATAATAATGTTTCAATCGATGTCCATTAACTTTAAATATCTTTCTAGTGTTATGATCTTTAACGACAAATGTTCAATAATGATAGACAATCACATTAAATGGTCCTAACCATCTAGATTTCAATTTTCCTAGAAATAATCTCATTCGTGTATTATATAATAAAACTTCTTATCCAGGTTCAAACCTCTTAAGAAGAATCTTCTGATCATGCCATATTTTCATATTCTATTTATAGATTTTTGTATTATCATATGCTTCATTTTTAATCTCTTCAAGTTCATTGAGTTGCAATAATCTTTTCTCACCAATATATTTTAGATTAAAATTCTTAATATCCCAAAATGATTTATGCTCTAATTCTACTGGGAAGTGACATGTTTTTTTTCAAAAATAAGTCTATATGGGGACATTCCTATGGGAGACTTATAAGCAGATTTGTATGCTTATAATGCAGTATCTAATCTACCAAACCAATCAAATTTATAAGGATTTACAGCTTTTTCTAAAATTCATTTAATTTCATGATTTGACATCTCTGCTAGACCACTAGTCTGAGGATGATAAATAATAGAGAATCTATGCAAAATATCATATTTATTAATTAATTTTTTGACTCTCTTATTCTTAAAATGATATCCTCCATCTTTAATAATTACTCTTGAAATTCCATATCTCGTAAAAATATTTTTAATTAAAATTTAGAAATACTCCGAGCATCACATCTAGGTGTAGCAATAGCTTCAATCCATTTGGACATATAATCAACAACAAGTAATATATATAAATTCCTAAATGAAGACATAAATGGTCCCATAAAATCTATTCCCCACACATCAAAAATTTGAACTTCTAATGTGTATATTAGAGGCATTTCAATTATTCTAGAAATATTTCCTACTTGTTGACATCGATCGCAAGTTTTAATATATTCATTAACATCTCTAAGAAGAGTAGGCCAATAAAATCTAGCTTGTAAAATCTTATATTCAGTTCTATTCATTTCAAAATGTCCTCCAGAATAATAGCATCTTTCAATTATCTATTGAGTTTTCTCATATGACACACATTTTCTAACAATTAGATCCATACATTGTTTATATAGATATGGGTCATCTCAAAAATAGAGTTTTGAATCATATATAAATTTTTTTAATTGTGGATTTTTGATATCAGGTGATAAAATATCACTTACAATATAATTTACTATATCGGCATACTACAATACAATCATTTCAGAAATACTATATAATATTTCATTAGGGAAATTCTCTAAAAATTCATTTACAAAATTAGTTAGTATTTCTCTTTCTAGTCTCGACAAATGATAAGTTATTTTATTATCATTTCCCTTTCTATCAACTTCGGTAAAATCAAACTCTTGCAATAAGTGTATCCATCTAATTAATCTTGGTTGTGCATCCTTCTTTCTCATCAAGTATTTAATAACAGAATAATTTGTATGCACTATACAATTAGTTCTAATTAATTAAGGTCTAAATTTATCAAAGGCATAAACAATAGCTAATAACTCTCTTTCAGTAGTAGTGTAAGTGTAGTTGATTTGAGCATCATTTAGAGTTTTACTGGCATAATCTATTACTTTAAAAACTTTATTTTGCCTTTGTCCTAACACTTGTCCTAACACAACCCCAATAACATAATCACGAGCATCGCACATTATTTCAAATGATTTCTCCTGATCAGGTGGAATTATTATAAGTGCAATGATTAATTTTTCTTTCAATAATTCAAATGCTTTTATGCATTCCTCATTAAAATCAAATTTTGTGTCATTTTCTAAAAGTTGGCATAATGGCTTAGTTATTTTAGAAAATTTTTTTATGTAACGCATGCATAAACCAGCATGTCCTATAAAGCTTCTTACCCCTTTAACATTAGTCGGAGGTGGTAATTTTTCAATAACTTGAATTTTTGCAGGATCTACTTCCATGCCATTTTCAGAAATTTTATGCCCAAGTATAATTCCTCCTACAACCATAAATTGACATTTTTCCCAATTTAGTACTAGGTTAATTTTTTCACATACTTCCAAAACTTTTTCTAAATTATTTAAACATAATTCAAATGAAGTTCCAATACTAAAAAATCATCCATAAACACTTCCATTCCATGTTCAATAAAATTGCTAAAGATTGACATCGAAATATTGCAGGTGCACTGCATAGTCCAAAAGGCATTCTACGAAAAGAAAATGTTCCATATGAGCTAGTAAATGTTGGTAAATGTTGTCTTCTCTTGATCCTTTGGAGTAATTGGAGTTCAGTGATAACCTTATATCCATCTAAAAAGCAATAATATTTGATCTAAGCCAATCTATCCATCATTTGGTATAGAACAGGTAAATGAAAGTCGTCTATTCTGGTGGCCATGTTTAATTTTCTATAGTCAATACAAATTCGCCAACTAGTAGCTTGTCTTATTAGTACTAATTCATTTTTCTCATTTTTTTCAATGGTCACTCCTCCTTTCTTCGAAACATAGTGAATTGTACTTACCCAAGCACTGTCTGAAATAGGATAATAATTCCAACATCTAGCCATTTTAAAATTTCTTGTTAACAACTTCTTTCATTGTTGGGTTTAATCTCCTCTGATGATCAGTTTTAGGTTCATATTTTTCATCTAATAGGACTTTGTGCATACAAATAGATGGACTGATTCCTTTAATATATGTTAAAGTCCATCCAAAATCATTTTTCTATCTTTTAACATCTCTATTAATTTTTGTTCTTGAATTTATGTTAATTCAGAAGATACAATAACAGGCAATGTAGATGACTCTCTTAAAAACACATATTTTAAATGGGTAGGTAATATTTTCAGTTCAAGTTCAGGTGGTTTAATACTTGAAGGAATAAGATTTTTATTATAATTTTCCAACAAGTCTAAAGTTTCAAATTTGCCCTGAATATAATCTAAATCTTCATCTTTTATTTTGTCCTTGTTTTCAAAAAATTTTCCTTGCTTTAATTTGTCTTCAAAATTATTCTCAAATTGCTCATTACTTAGATAGTCAGTTACTTCCATCCTAAAACAATCATTCTCTTTTTTTCTATTGTTGGATATTTCATAGCTTTTGCAATACTAAATGTTACTTCTTGACCATTAACTCTCATTATTAATTCTCCTTTTGGCACATCTATCATAGCTCTCTCTCTTGCAAGAAATGGTCTCCCCAAATTAATAAAAATTTCTTTATCTCTACCATATCCAATACTGTAAAGTCTAAAAAGAAAATAAATTTATCCACTTTTACTAATACATCCTCTCTAACTCCTTTTGGATAAGTTAATGATCAATCAACTAACTGAAGAGTTACAGTAGTAAAGGAAATCTCTCCCAAATCTAAATGTTGAAAGATCGATAAAGGTATAAGATTGATACTCACTCCTAAATCACATAAAGCTTTTCCAAAAAAACTTTTCACCAACAGCACAAGGTATAGTAAAACAGCAAGGACCTTTTGATTTTTCACGAAGCTTTTTCTAAATCATAGCACTACACTCTTAACTTAGTGCATCGGTCTCATGATATGTAAACTTCCTTTTCTTGTTTAATATATCCTTCATTAATTTCACATAACTTGGCATTTGTTCCAATGCTTCAACAAAAAGAATATTTAATGTTAAATTTTTAAGGATTTCCAAGAATTTGTAAATTGTTTATCATTATTCTTCTGCTTCAGTCTTTGAGGAAATGGAGGTAATGGTTTTTCTAAAGGACCTTGTGTTTGTTCATTTTCATTTTGGTAACTTTCCATTGCTTCCTTCTCTTCATCAACTTTAGTTTCTCTTTGGATCCTTGTTTCAACTTCTTTTCCACTTCATAATTGAATAGCTTTAATTTTCTCCTTATTTTGATCTTTTAGATTAACTTCCACCGTACTTGGAAGAATTTCAGAAGGTTTGTACTGATTCAATATTTCTAATAGCATCCCCTTGATTCTTTATTTGATATCCCATGTTTAACATTATTTCTTCCATTGTTAACTTCTTTTCCTTAACTTGTGGGTTAGGATTAGAGTTAAATCCAGGAGGATAATAAGGTCGATAACTAGGATTTTCTTGGTTTTTCAAATTTTCGGAGGGATTCACCAAATTGTTATAATTATTCCAACTAAAATTAGGGCAATTTTTTCATCCAGCATTATAAAATTTAGAGTAGGGATTGTTATTTTGATTATTTATAGTATTTAAAGTTTCGTAAGATGATTGAGTATCAATGATCTGTCCTAGTGAATTTTCCTCTAATACTGAGTGTATTTGAGAATAATTCACTCCTATATGATCAATCTCTTATGAAATAGTAGCAATTTGAGAAGCTAAAATAAACATTGCATCAGAATCATGAATACTAGCTACTCCTTTAGGATTTAATCTTTTAGAGGGCCATTGAAAATTGTTAGTAGTCATTTCGTCGATTAAAGAATATACTTCATCAAAAGGTTTTGACATTAGTGATCCACCCTCAACAACATCTATTATAGATCTAAGTGATCCTACTACTCCATTATAAAATATTTGAATTATTAACCAATTTGATAGAGCATGGTGTGGACATTTTCTAAGAAGATCTTTAAAACTTTCTCAAGCTTCATATACTGATTCCCCTTCAAACTGGCAAAAAGATGTAATATTATTTCTAAGCTTAGCAGTTTTTTAGGGTGAAAATATTTAACTAAGAATTTTAGTGATAGTTCTCCCCAAGTTCTAATAGATCCAGGTGCTAATGAATTTAACCAAGCCTTGGCTTTACCCCTCAATGAAAAAGTAAAAAGTTTAAGCCTAAAAACATCATTAGGCACTCCGTCATATTTAAAAGTAGCACAAATTTTAAGAAAACTAGCAAGATGTAAGTTTGGATCTTCAGTAGGTGTTCCTCCAAATTGATCATTTTGTACCATTTGGATAATAACAGAATTAAGTTCAAATGAATTAGCAGCAATATCAGGATTTTGAATAGTCAAGTGAAGTATACCTGCTGTCGGATTAGCATAATCCTTTAAAAGTCTGTCAATTTTTGTTTATTTGATTGTTTAAGTTATTCGCCATTTCGTTTAAGTTTTTAATTTCTCTTTGTTTTTTTTCAGATTTTTCTAATAGTACGCTCTAATTTTGAATTGTAAGGTACTAAGCATTCAGATCCAATATTTCACATAAACAAATATAATATGGAAGGAAATATTTCTTAAAAATAATTCTTAAATAAAAATATAAATTCATTTTGGATTTTTGAAATTTTTGATTTTTTAAAATTTTTTTATATACGATTATCTCTAAATTTCCTAATTTACCAAATCTATTTAATTTACAGTTACCTTTCTCTGGCAACGGCGCCAAAAACTTGATCATGAGTGAAATATAGTTGTACAAAAATTATATGGTTGACTCCAATATGCAACTGTTCCAAAAGCGTGATTGAGTATTTTATGAATTAGAAATTTAAGCAATTCATGTTGGGTTTCTATGGAAGTATACGTATTGTTATAGAGTAATAAACGACTTTTTATTTAAGCCCCAAATATCGATCCCACGGGGAAGGTTTAAATTTGAAAAGATAATTTTACTAGGAAATTCACAGGAAGCAAAAACAAAATTAGTGTCACTAATTTTAAATATTGAGATATTATCAGAACTAAATTATTTAACTAATAACAAAACTGAAATACAAAGTTTAAACAGTAACGACTAAAAAATTAAACTATGTTTATATGATGAAGATTTCTTATGTGAAAAAACATCTCTCCCACTGCTATGAGATTTCAGTAAAATGAGATGAGATAAATGGTTTTAATATGTATTGTTCCAAATAGGAGCAGTTTTAATTTTCTACCCTGATACAGTGTTATAGAAAATCATTGGCTAATCCCAAGTTTAGTGATCCCGGCTTCCACTCTAGAGCTCCCACTTCGCTTCACTGAAAGGCTAACTCTCACATTATTTTTTAAACACTAAGACTGATTTGAAGATTGATTTGAATATTTTAGTCTGTCACTCTAAAGATTCTCCAATTTTACACTCAACAAAAATCCAACAAAGTATATTTTCGTATTTATTTCACTTAATTCCTTGAACAAAATTCTCCTTCATGAAATCAAATGTGATCCTCACTCTGTTATAGAACTCATACTCCATTTCCCGGACCATATGTTTCACAACATATTTTAACAATTCAATTGGTCATATTGAAAAGTAAATTAAGTTCAGAGTTAAAAAGTGATCATAATTTATTTTATATTTTAATATTGGCACTTCTATATTATCTCTTCATTTCACCATATATCATAGTAGGGAGAAAGATAAAGAAAATTACTTGGACTTCATGAGAAAGATACAACAAAACACAAATTTCAAATATTAAAAAAAGTTCACAAAACACTAATAAACAAATAACACTTATCTAAAACTCTTTCTCAAAGAAAATCCCTTGCATCCTCTTCTAGGAAATGTAGGAAGAAGAAATCTCTCACTTTTCCCCTTCTCCAATATTCGTAGAGAAGAGTTTGCACTTAATCTCACCAAAAAAATCTAAATTATAACAACAATGGACTCTATAAATGGAAGAATGTGTGATGCGTGGAACATTGAATTGGGGCGATGAGTTGTCAGGAAGAGTCACTTTTCTGATCAATTTTCGCTCCAAATAAAGCTTAGAGTCGGTTCTCCAATAGATGCCTCCAGAAACTCTTAAAAAAGAGTCCAAATTCGTCGAATCTTCTAGAAATAGAGGCTGAACTGACATTGGCGTTGTCAGCACCCGTTCTATCGCTGTCGGTGCCAGTGTTCCACAATTTAATTTGTTGTTCTCTGTCAAACGTCGCCATCGGTGTAGCTTTTGGCGCCATCGGTGCTGAACAAAGTTTCAACTTCTTCATCTTTGCTTGAAATTTCATCCTTTTTGCTTCCTTTTCTGCTTCATGTCCTAAAATTCAACAACCTGTAAGAGAACATAAAAATACCATCCATTAAAGTGCAATATCACTAAAAATGAGTATAAAATATAGGTATAAAAATTCATATATTTTTGGTGTATCAACCTACTATCAGGGAAATGGAGTATGGGTTTCCAACAAGATGACAATCACATTTGATTTCATTGAATGTTTCATTCATGGAATTGGGTGCAAATAAATATGAAAATATATATTATTGGGCGAAGAGTTGGGGATTTTAGGGTGATAGACTAAAATCCCCAATTTGCTCTTAGTTTTTAAGAACTAAAGCTAGAGTTAGCCTTCAGGAGAAGGTGATAGACTAAAATCCCCAATTTGCTCTTAGTGTTTAAGAACTAAAGCTAGAGTTAGCCTTCAGGAGAAGGAAAGTAGGAGCTCTGGAGTGAGAGCCAGCATCCTCGCAGCCTAACCACATATTTAAAGACTAAACCTAAGATTAGCCAACGATTCTCTATAACACTTGTTAAAGGTACAGCATTAAATTGCTCCTATTTGGCATGATAAAAGTTCAAACCATTTATATCTCTTATTTAATAAAAAACTCATTAAATTGCTCCTATTTGGCATGATAAAAATTCAAACCATTTATATCTCTTATTTAATAAAAAACTCATTCTAATTGAAAAGATACCTTCTCATATTTGATAACTTCATCATAGAAATATAGTTTGCTAGTTATATTTTTACTTTACTTTACAGTCTTGCTAGTAGTTGATAATTTAGTTATGAAAGCACCTTAAACATTTGCAATTAGTGTAGTAGACATTCTTTATTATTGTAAATTTCCTAGTTTAAATTATCATTTCAAATTTAAACCTTCCTCGTGTGATTGATATTTTGGGCTTAAATAGAAAGTCTTGTATTACTTGATAACAATACGTATACTTTCATAGAATCCCAACATAAATTGCTTCAATTTCTTATTTATAAATATCAAACCATGTTTTTTTGGCATCGCTGCAAAGCTGAGTCAACTTTATTAATTTTACACAACTATAAGTTTTGGGATCAATATACATTGTTAACTTGTCTCTTTTATGCGATTGATGAAAAGCCGCATGATCACAGGTTGGTCCTAAATTATAAGGAACGAAGAACATACAAAAAAAACAAATCTAATAATGAATGAAAATTAAAACTCAAAATTAAAGGAAAATTAAAATTAAAAATAGTAAAATTAAAAATTAAATTTGATAATCTGAATAATGATAGCAATGATAAAATGGTAAACTATTTTCCTCGAAGCTCTACACTATTCAAAACACAAATTGCACATTCTTCGCACAAATTTCACAAGTCTTCATATTATTCTTATAGTTTTTAAACTTTGCACAAGATTCCACAAATTATCCTCACTATTTCCATGAACTTTCTGCACAAACAATGCTCCTGGGATTAGTACCAAAATTCTGGAGTAAGGCATCCTATTGTCATCTTTTTAAGATCGGTGTGAGACCCCCTTAAATGGAGTATGGCTTCCTATTCTTATTCCAAAGTTAGTACCTAAACTCTAATTCCCATCCTTAGATCAATACCTAAATTTTGATTCCCATCTCTTGAGATAGGTGTGAGATCCCCTTAAATGAAGTAAAACATCCCATTCTCATCCTTTCAAGATCGATTTGAGACCCCATTAAAGTGAGTAAGGCTTCTGATTCTCATTTAGGGGTTGGTTCCTAAATTCACATTCCAAACTTAAGATTTGTACCTAAATTCTGATTCCCATCTTTTGAGATTGGTTTGAGACCCCCTTAAATGGAGTAAGTTATCCTATTCTCATCCTTTTGAGATCGGTGTGATACCCACTTAAATGGAGTAGGCTTTTAATTATCATTCTCGAGTTGGTACCTAGATTCCAATTCTCATCCTAGGATCAGTACCCAAATTTTGATTCCCATCTCTTTAGATAGGTGTGAGACCACCTTAAAAGGAGTAAGGCATCTTATTCTCATCCATTCTAGATCGGTGTGACACCCCCTTAAATTGAGTAAGGCTTTCAATTCTCATTCTGGGGTTGGTACTAAAATTTCAAATCCCTTTGTAGGATCAGTACCTAAATTCTAATTCCTATCTCTTAAGATAGGTGTGAGACCCCCTTAAATGGAGTAAGGAATTCTATTCTCATCCTTCCGAGATCGGTGTGAGACCCTGTTAAATGGTGTAAGGCTTTTTTATTCTAATTCTGTGGTTGGTACCTCATTTTCAATTCTAATTTTGGGATCAATACCTAAATTTTGATTGTCATCACTTTAGATAGGTTTGAGACACCCTTAAATGAGTAACACATCCTATTCTCATCATTTCGAGATTGGTGTGTGACCCCCTTAAAAAGAGAAATGCTTTCAATTTTCATTCCTATGTTGGTATCTAAATTTCAATTTGCATCTTGGGATCAGTACCTAATTTCTGATTGTCATTTCTTAAGGAAGGTTTGAAACCCCCTTAGATGGAGTAACGCATCCTATTCTCACCCTTTTAAGATTATTTTTAGGCCCCCTTAAATAAAGCAAGGCTTTTAATTCTAATTACAGGGTTGATACCAAAATTCCAATTCCCATCTTGGTTTCAATACCTAAACTTGGTTTTCATCTCTTGAGATATAAGTGATACCCCTTTAAATGGAGTAAGTCATTCAATTCTCATTATTTTGAGGTCGTTGTTAGAACCCCTTAAATGGAGTAAGGCTTTTGATTCTCAATCTTAGGTCAGTACCTATATTATGACTCCTTTAGTTACCTTTTGAGTTGGATGTGAGTCTCAGAGCTTTCCTTATCAATGCAGAAAATTTGAAATTTCCCTTGGGATAATCCTATATCCTACTCCCTTTCATTATCTCTTGGGTTGGATGTGAGTCCCCGAGCTTTCAATCCCAATGTAGCACCTCTTTTCCTCGATCGGTCTCTTCGAGCTCGATGTGAGTCCCTGTGCTTTTCATCTCGACCTGTTTTTTCATACATCCTTAATTTTTGAAGTTTTCTTAAAATTAAAATCGAATTATTTTTAACTAAAGTTAAAGTCTTTATTTAAAATCGAATCAAACCTGCACCGTGACCGTTGGTGTCTTAGATGGTTGTCTCCAGAAACATGCCTTCTGATCCTCAGTGGGAGTCCCTACATACTCCTCAACAGAAGCCTGTTTCATTTTCTCTTCTCTGATCTGAGAATGCTAGCATAGGTATTCGTGTTGGTTTGTTGATCTCATTGGTCAACACTAATACGTGCGGTGCACTTGCCCGACACAACACACCTTTTCTGTGTCCATTTGCTTACCTTACTTTTGGTTGAGGTCTATTTTCTTATTTAGAAGCCTAGGATCTAGCCATAGTAATTTCCTATTGATTATTCCTAGAAAACTATTAAAGGAAACCTCACAATTAGTAATTTTAAAACTCTTCTTTTTTCATCTTCAAGTTCCACATGTTGGTTCTAACCTCTAGCATTTAGTACGTGGAGCCAATATGTGGGAGCTCAAGAGGAGCCCCTTTTAGACTGTTTGTCCTTAGTGTTAGCTATGGGTGGCTTCGTCTTGGTCAGTCTTGCACACACACACTCTTAATACCCCTCACCTACACTCACAACCTCAACCCTTAACCAAAATTAACTAGCTTGATCCCTTACTCTACTGGAAACTCATGTGGATGGTCCCCTAAACCATTAGCTCTGGGCTAGGGTTTAGCTAAAACCAAAACATGGAGGATCCATAATTGGAGTTCCCTTGGTCTCATGGCCAAAAAAAGGGTATTTTTATTATTAGCATTCCCAATTGATCTCATCCTACCCAAATACCCAATTTAGTTTTTTGTGCCCAAACTTTTGCAAAACTACAAAATTGCCCCTAAAACATTAAATTTTTTTTGTGCCCAAACTTTCGCAAAACTACAAAATTGCCCCTAAAACATTAAATTTTACCAAATTATCCAAACTACCCAAATTTATTAAATATCATCTCAAGCTCTTCTAAATCACCCAAACTGTCCAAAACACCCCAAAATTTCCAAAATTCCTAAAATACCTCTGACTTTGCCAAAATTACCAAAACGCCCTTGGCAGCCCAAATCCCAAAGACTTCAAAAATCATTTCAAACACTTTCAGATCTAATCTTGACTACTCATGTAGTTCAATTTGACCAATTTGACAAATTTTCACAAAAAACCCAGTTTTCCCCTTTAAGGCCCAATTACACCAAATCACTCCCAATTTCTACCAATTTGACTTCAATCTTCCTCAATTTCAATTCCAAATCAAAATTCACCATGCCCAATTCCAATAAAACCAATTTGAAACCCAATTGAACCACTCTCCAAACCCTATTTTCAATCTGAACCAAAAGCCCCAATTTTGACCATAGCCTCAAGTTTCCCCAAATTGAACCGCATAACATGTCCAAACCCTTCAATTTTGAAAACCAAATCTTACATGACATTTCTCTAGACCCAATTGGACCTTCAATTGGTCTAGATCTTAGCCCATACCCAATTTGAACCAAAAGACCCAATTTTGACCCAAAATCCAAATTTCTCCAAATCAAGTTTTATGATACTTAAATTCCACTCAGTTGAAATCCAAACAATTCAAGATAATTTCTAAACCAAATCCAGCATTTAACTAGACCAAATTCAAGATCTAGCTAATTCCAAGTCCAAGTCCAAGCTTAGACCCCCATTTTGAACACAATATCAAGTCCACCTCAAATCTTCCAAATTGATCAAAGTCATAACCATTTTTACCATGCTTAAACACTCTTGGACGCTAATTAAATCACCCAAAGACCAAATATTGAACAATGGACCAAGTGTCCCTTGATTTAGGGGATCCCTTCCTAAAATTACTAAACCAAGGACAGATTTGCCATCAGCCATGAAACCCTAAGCCTAATCATAATTAAACCCTCCTTTGACCTCTTTGAGCTAGCTAGCCATCAGTCCTGGGCTGGCCGACCGGCCTAGTCACTGGAAAACACCAAAATTGAGAACTACCCCAAGTTCTAAACTCAAAATTGTCCCTCCACCTAAGCATCCCTTTCCACCCTCTGACCAGCCCTGATGGTCATTCTTTCCCCCTCTATTCAAACACCACATACTATGTCCAAAAAGGTTATGTGCACAAAACCCTTGGGAGACTCCAGCAAATTGCTTCCATAGCTTCTCTAAGACCTTTTGAGATCATTCCAACTATTTCGTAACCATTACCTCCATTGCCTGAGCTCAATTTTGAGTCCGAAAATCAAGACCTTTGCTGCCACTACACAGAAATTCTAAAAAGTTCAAATTAACTATTCTTAAGCTTCCTAAGACCAAACGAGGAAGTTTTCCATCGAAAACCCTTATCCCAACCTCTCTAACCCACATAAAGAGCAAGGTCATACCACCTCCTAACTGAACTCATACCTAGAATTCTTACTAAAGGAAAGCAACATTTCAGGCATATTTGTTGTACTGCACTGAAGCTTCTTCAAGCATGTGATTGAGGCTACCCCTCTCAGACAAAGGTATAACTAATTTCCCCCAAAATTGAGCTTAGTTTGAGCCTTTGTAAATAAAAGTTTAATGTCATAAGCATGTACCATATAGATAGGTTTGTCTGAACTACATGAAGGTGTATGAATAAATCCCATGTAATTTGGCTCAGTGTAGTGAGAGATCTTAAGCTTAAAAGGTGGATGGTCCTCGGGCTAGTTCAGTTGGGGATGACCACGAAGAGTCATTTAATTGTACGTGTATCAGATGGAGGTTATGATCGCATTGGATGAGAGAATGGTTCTTAAAGCTCGCCATGACTGGGTGGCTACGTAGATGGGGGCATCAAATAGTGGAGCACCGTGTGGTCTTTTGGAGTGCTGTAGAATGTCACAGCTGCCTCGTAGTTAAGTAGAAAAATAAGGTTTCTTTTGATTTATTTAATTCACTTAACTTAGAAAATCCATATTTTGGTGTAGAAAAATTAGAAAAATAAAATAAAATAAATCCTCTTGCTCAGTGAACATAGGAATTTAGATGTGCTTATATATACTATTACTTAAATAATGTTATAGTATTTTTACCAACACATAATTAACTTTGCAAAGTGATCACTTCTAATGTTAAAATCACTGGTGAAATATAATGACTTAGAAGAGATATGATTTCACCAAATAGTGAGTACCACATTTCTTCTTGGGTAGAGCCATTGCGATCACCTGAGGGAGTGCAAATAGATAAGGAGATAAGTTTTGATGATCACCTGAGGGAGTGCAAATTGATAAGGAGATAAGTTTTGATGGGAGTATATATGTTGTTTCTAGGGAGCAGACTAGATTCTTTTATCAATTTGGTCTAAAGTTTTGGTCATTGATACACCTAAAATATATAGTGTTTTTAAACACATTTTTATACCTATTTTTGAAATATTATGCTTTAATGGAAGGATTTTTGTGTTTTTCTTGCAGATACAAAAAAAATGATGAAAAATGCGTAAAGGAGTGAAAAAGGATCAAATTTGGAGCAAAAACGTGAAAGATGTGCAAATGAGTTTTGACGCATAAGCGCCAGATCCGACGCTTAAGTGCTAGTTAAACAGAAAAGGCCGCGCCTAAATGCCACAGTTCTCGCGCTTAAGCGCCAGTGGTAGTTACTAGATGAGTAAAGTCGATTTTTATGAATTTTGAAGTGGTTTTTGAGGCACCCATTGGCTTAATAGGTGGTTATAATCACCATGAGCAAATATTATCACGAAAAAATGCATCTCTTGGGAAAGTACATTGAATCTATACGAGAAACTAAGGCACCTTTTGGAAATTTTATAAGAATGAAGAGAGGACTTTGAAAAGAATCCATAAAAGGACCGAAAAAGTGTGCGAGTCCTAAAAATACTTGGAAAGTTTTGAAAGTTCATCAATTTTGGGAGTTAGTTTGAAGAGAATTTTAGGCACCACTTTTACATTTATTTCATCCTTTTTGTTAGTTTATTTTGAGTGATTGTAAAGAGAAGAGATTCAAAGGAACTTCAAGAGTTTGGTGGAGAACTTGAGATAAGTTTTTATTTTTTTGCTTTGAGTCTACTTTTAGTTTTAATTGAGACTTGTCGTTGGTCTGAAAATGATTTCTACTTTTAAACTAAAGTGTGGTTTTATTTTCTCCAAGGATTCTAAGAAGTTTTCTTTATCTTTCTTCTTAAAATGATAAGTAATTAAGTTTTGGAATGAAATTATGAAGAGTATTGATCTTTAATGTTGGAAGAAGTTGTGATGATTTAAATCCATGCACTTCATTTACTTTATGATTTGGTTTAAATTCATGCACTTTATTTACTTCTTGATTTGGCCAATCCATATGTTAAATTTTGTTGTGAGAACATGTAAGAACCGGGCTGGTATTATCTCAGTCAATAATTGGAAAGAATCACATGAGGTTGTATGAATGGGAATGTAGTTCATATGATTAAATGTAAATAAATAGGGAAAGTTTCATTGAAGTGTGTAGAGTTAGATGACTGTAAAGTGACAGTTTAAAGCCCCCAACTTGGTTTATTATTTTAGGTTCTGATACAAGATGTTAGCCCGCAGGTGGAGGGAATTGAGGGAACTCTAGAGTGAGAGCTACTATCTTCTCTGCCTAGCTGGTCTTCAGAACTATTCAAATTTTAAATTAGGAAATTTTCTTTATAGCAACTCTAGCAAGGGTAAAGAATATTATTGCTCCTATTTGACACAACACAATTGTAGAGCACAATTTACATATTTCCATAACAGAATTCCTATACTTAATACTGATTCATGTAAGAAGAAAGATATTTTTCTTATTAAGTGTTTTTGATCTGCAAAACTTTTGTTATCTTTTTAAGTTGTTACTATTTTGTCAAAATATCAAAAATGCCAAAAATATTTTATCTACATTCAGTTTAAGTAATTGTCTTTTTAAAAATAGAAACTTTTTTAAAAGTGCATTTTGTATAAATTCCCTGTGGTTTTGATATTCAGGTCTTATCAAAAAGTCTTATATTACTTGATAATGATCTCTATACTTGCATTGTATCCCAATATATATAAATTAAAAGTTAAATTCTTAATTTTCTTCAGGATCAAATTTTTGGTATTTTTGGTTTTGTTGCAATTTGGTTTTGTTGCAAAGTAAGGAAATTTAAGTGAAATATATTATGAATTGTTATTGTACTTAACATATTAGCAGTATCTAGGGATCAGTCATAAGGGTCTCTAGTTGATCCTATAATAATGGTAAAGTGGGTAATATAGAAGTGAGAGGCATAAATCTAATCAGCACTACAACACAATCTGGTGAGAGACTCTAAGATAGATAATGTTCTTTGCAAGCACCAAATAGGGGTAAAGAATAGGTATGCTCCTATTTGTCACTGGCTACATTAAATTCTAAACATTTCATTCCTACACGTTATTTAGGTCATTGAAGGAGAAGGTTAGTCTTTAAAATCTCAAAATTCTACAACCCAATTTATCCATATAACTTATCTTTAGATTTAAGATTTTTATTTAAGAATAGTTATTAAAAAATAACGTTAATCGACACCCCAAATTGAGGTCTGATAGTAGTAGACTAAAATTAGCTGAAGGGATTTCTTGCCTCGCTTCTCTATGGGACCAACACTTTGGGTATTTAAAAAGAACCATATATTACTTTAAATGATACATATACTTGCGTAGAACCCTTAGTGTGTAAAAATAAATCAAATTATAAATTTTATAAAATATTATTTTATACACTAGCTGCTTAAATATAAATTGGATCACGTTTTTGGCCATCTTTCGAAGCTTAAAAATCTACATAATTATGAGAAGGAGTTTCGTCAATTATCACCCTCAGATAAGTGTTTTAGGAGAAGTATCAAATAGAAAAATTAGAGGAATTTTTGAAAAAATTGTATATCCTAACAGAACTGATTGGTCTGATAGACTTGATTTTACACTATGGGCTTATTGAATTATTTAAAAAATTCCAGTGGGAATGTCACTGATCCCCGATAACTGCTTATATGCAACAGTATAACAATAATTCCGATTATATTTTTCACTTATATTTCCTTATTTAGCAACAAAACGAAGAACTTGATTTTGAAGAAAAATAAGAATTTAACTTTTAATTTATAAATATTGGGATACTACGCAAGTATACTTTTCGTTTTTCGTTATCAAGTAATATAGGAAAGTAATATAGGACTTTTTGATTAAGACCTGAATATCGAACCCACAAGAAAGATATGCAATATGCACTTTTTGGGAAACTTTTTATTTTTAAAAAGAAAATTATTTATACTAAAGAAGTTTTCGCAGTAAAGAAAGACTAAATATTTTTGGTAATTTTAATATTTTGACAAAAATAGGACAAACTTAAAAAAAAAACTTGAGCTTTTTTACAAGAAAAACACTAAATATGAAAATATCTTTCTCCTTATCATGAATCAGTAATAAGTATAAGAATTCTGTTGTAGAAAGTATGCCTTTTGTGTTGTGCGAAAAAGGAGCAATAATATTCTTTACCCTTAATAGAGATGTATCTACATTTTATAATATTTCATTTTTTTCTCAATAGCGCTAAATATAAATTGGGTCTAGATTTTGGCCATATTCAGGAGCATAAGTATCTACAAAATTGTCAGTTGGGTCACTTAACCTTTTGAAGATGGATAAAGAATTCAGGTTAATGCTTTCCCTCAAATCACGTACAACTTTTTCAGGCTAACATCTCGTATCAGAACCTAAAATAATAAACCAAGTTGGGGTCCTTAACGTGTCAGTTTAAAGTCTAACTCTACACCCTTCAATGAGTATTTCCCTATTTATTTGAACACAATCATATGAATCACTTAATCATAAGAACTATATTCTCATTATACAACCTCATGTGATTCTTTCCAATTATTGACTAAGATAATACCAACCCGGTTCTTACATGTTCTCACAATAAATTTTAACATCTGGATTAGCCAAATCAAGAATTAAATGAAGTACGTGAATTTAAATCATCACAGTTTATTCCAACATTAAAGATGAATACTCTCTACAACTTCCATCCAACACTTAATTACTTATCATTTTAAGAAGACAAATAAAGAGAACTACTCAGAATCTGTGAAGAAATCAAAACCACACCTTAGTTTAAAAGTCGAAATCATTGTCAAACCAACAACAAGTCTCAATTAAAACCAAAAGTAGTTTAAAGATTGGAAGTAAGGGTCACTGACAGGTCATATAGAGAGGGCATTGTGGGTAATCTAGGAGTGAGAGATTAGAACATACCCAACACTACTATACATGCTGACGCCAACTTTAGATTAACCAACGTTCTTTATGCTCTGAACTTGTAAGGATCTTGTATGCCCCTATTTGTCACAATACCACAGTTAAACCTCTAAATATTTAAAATCCTACACTAATTATGAATTATTTGTAAGGAGAAAGCCTCTTTTTATATATATCATGAATTTTCTGAAACTCTGGATTTACTTTTACTTGCATTTGTAGGAATTAGTAAACTTTATTTCATTGCATAAACTACTTTAAAAATTTTCTGCAGTCTTAAGTAAAGTTTTTTCATTGTTAAAATTTTTGCATTTTCCTCTTTCCTTTAAATTCTCTGTGGGATTGATATTGGGGTTTTTAATGAAAACTTTATATTACTTGCAATGATACATATACTTTTGTGATACCCCTAGTGAGACAACTATTAATCTACATTTTATAATATTTCATTTTTTCTCAGTAGCGCTAAATATAAATTGGGTCTAGATTTTGGCCATATTCAGGAGCATAAGTATCTACAAAATTGTCAGTTGGGTCACTTAACCTTTTGAAGATGGATAAAGAATTCAGGTTAATGCTTTCCCTCAAATCACGTACAACTTTCCCCCTACAGTTTCTCTGATTATTCCAACTTCTAAAAGAATTTGCTTAATTATTTCCCTCTTGTTGGTTTCCTCCCCCAGAAGTATTTTTCCAGTTAAAGTTCGTATGACTCTTCTAACCTAGGTTTTAAAAGTTGGAGTACGGGTTTTTTGGTTTGATATTAGCATCATTTAAAGTCTCTAATGAAAAATTATAATCAACAATTTATCCTAGTGAACTTTCGTCAATTATCAGAGTAATTTAAATTTGATTCATAGAAACTTCATCTAACTTTCTTGATATTGCTGCAACCTGAGATGTAAGAATTGTAATCACATCAATATCACGAAAACTGACAACCTTATTAGGATTTACCTTTTCAGAGGCCATTGAAAGTTTTTTTTACTCATCTTGGCATTTAATGCTATGCTTCATCAAATGATAATCACATCAATATCACAAAAATTGACAACCTTATTAGGATTTAGCTTTTCAGAGGCCATTGAAAGTTATTTTTTCTCATCTTGGCATTTAATGCTATGCTTCATCAAATGGTTTTGACAGGAGTCATCCACCACGAGCATCATTAATGATAGATCTAAGGGTTCCTACTAACCCATCATGGTTTGAAAGACTAACCAATCAGGTAGCACATGATGTGGACACTTCATAAGGTGTTCCGTAATTCCTTTCTAAGATTTGTGTATTGATTCCCGTTCATACTGACAAAATGAAGTAATATCATTTCTAAGTTTAGTAGTTTTTGAAGGTGGAACATACTTACCTAGGAATTTCTAAGCTAATTCCCCCAAAGTCTTAATAGAGTAAGGCGTTAATGAGCTTAACATAATTTTAGCCATGTTTCTTAGTGAAAAAAGAAAAAACCTTAGTCTAACGGGATCATATGACACACCATTATAATGAAAAGTGACAAAAAGTTCTAGAAAACTTGCTAAGTGTAGGTTTTGATCTTCCGAAGGAGTTCCCCCAAACTGGTTATTCTGCACTATTTGGATAATCGTTGGTTTTAATTCAAATGCATTAGCTTCTACTGTAGGACTTTGTATACAAAAGTGGATTTTATCAATCGTAGGATTTGCATAAACCATTAACATTCTTTGTAATTGTTGTTCATTTTCCACAATTTGATGATCATAATTATTATGTGACATGTTGGTCATTTTTTCTAAAGTATTAATTTTTTTTTGTTTTTGAATTTTTCTAATAGTTCGCTTGAACTTAGAATCATAAGGCACTAAATCTATAGATCCTACACTACGCATGAAAAAGTAAAAGTTCATAAGATAATATTAAACAAAACACTCAAATAAAACTATATATATA
>NW_018228291.1:133024-147762 GCF_001263595.1 Phalaenopsis equestris
ATATATATATATATATATATATATATATGTTTTATTATTTTAAAGTTTTAATACAAAAACATGCACTTATACAGGTAAACGACCCTACAATTTTTTCATGTATAAGTATATTTAGTTTAACTAAAATTTTATTTAAGTCAAATCAACTTTGATTCTCCGATCACGACACCAAAAACCTGAGCTCAACAATATGTGTGTGGTTTGTGTGTAATTATTTCAATTTCAATTCCAGACAACGACATCAAATACTTGAATCCCTCTACCCATGTGCGTTTGCACTATTAATTCTCGACTAAGAGTTATTTAACAAGTAATTCTTATTTTTATCATAGTATTCAATTTTACACACTAGAGATATTACGCAAGTGCACGTATAGTCAAGCTTTCCTTAAAATAAAACTTTGAGTATCAATCCTACGATAAAAAATGTTAATTTGTAATGACTTAAGTAAATGTTCTCGTCTACAATAAATCTTCTTTGCCTGAAATTTTTGAAAATTTTGATTTTCCTAAATTCAATACTTTACTCAAAAATTAATGTTGACTAAATTAAATAAAAACCTAATCTACAGAGGCTGTTTAAATTTTGCAAATTTCTTATATAAATAAATTCCCTTCCCTCTTACATTGAAGTTAATAACTTAAGTTATAGAAGAATTTATAAAATTATGTAATAATTTTTTGTGTTAACAAGGAACATATGTCTAGGTACCCTATTCCGAGTGTATAAATATGCTTTCTATTCTATTAATTTTACACAACTAGCAGAGATGTGAAGGTGGTTAAAAAGCCTTAAAACTCATAAAGCCTTAGAACTCATGGAATGGAACTCATTCACTTACATCAGTTGTCACCTAGAAGCTCCTAATAGAAATAAATCATGAAGTATATTTTGTTTAAAAGTTGCATCACTGCCTGACTTCTTCATTATAGTCAACCAAATAATGTGAGTGCACTCAAATTGTGAAGTCATCACTCTACCGAATCTTAGTCTCAACTTACAACAAATTGTAACATAACCTATGGCCAGTTTATCAATGAAGCAATGGAAATATTATTCATCACATGGAAATTTAAATTATTCTATCGTAAAGCAAATTTTCTTATGCATGCCATTACTTCATAACAAGATAAAAGAGTAAGGAAAACTGCTCACTAAGAATGAAAAAAACAATTGGATTCTTAATTGTAAATGACATTGAAATTATACAACTATATTTTAATAATTCTAAATAAATCCAAAAAGAGTACATGAATAACAATCCTTTACAGAAGATTCAAGCCCTCCTTGCACAACAAATAACAATCATTTACTCTCCTCTCGAATCTATAAAATTTTAGTACAGGAAATTAAGAAATCTATGAATTCCTCCCTTTCTTTTTTCTTTCAATGTGATAAGAGTCACTACAAACTCCAAAAGTCACTTTCCAAACGAAGAGACACCATGCCCCCTTACAAAATCCATCCAAATGACATAAAAAAATGTCAATTCAGTTTCTGGCACCTGGGGCCCCAACAGTGGCACTTATGCGCCAACCTTATAGAAGCATGAAAAATTGCTTGACACCTAGGCGCCAGGTAAAAATTTACTTTTTTGCTCCAATTGTCTCGAAATTGGTTTATTTGACTCCAAATTGCTCTATTTTTGCTCAGTTTACTCCAAATGCTTAACCTATTGTACCTGTAATCAAAAAATCCAAAAATACATTCCTTTAAAGTACAATATCACTAAAAACAAGCAGTAAATATATTTAAAAAAGAGCACATTTTAGGCATGTGAGCTAAAGCGTAAAAATTTGTTATGCTCAAGTGAAGTCAACCTATCCATATTTATCCCTTTCATCAAAACCTTCAATCTTTATCAATCGAAAAACATTCATTAACGAATAAGAAAGATATAAGGTTTAATTTTAATATAGTGTTTTTCTCAAGAGAAGTTCTTGAGATGTAATTAATTCAGAGGGAGCTCTCTGATTTAGCTGCCTATTGATATTGTCATTCAGTGGCCAGGTAACTGCTTAGTAGATTGGAAGGTCTTTGGTTGGTTTGAAGGTTTTTGCTCCCCCCTGCTATGAAAATTTATTGTAGATGCCCTCTTGTCGTTGGTGAAATTAGATCATCATGCAAAGGGTATATCACCATAATCTGATGGGCAACACTCATTTGGACAAAGATCCTTTACATAGGATTAAACACTTATTCAATGGGGTGCCCTTTGTCCATCTTGAGAAGAATTTGAGAATCGGGAGCTAATTATAAATGGTTGTTCCATGAATTAGGAGTCCTATTTTTGGTCTATTTACTTTCATCCGATAGGCACATGGTTTCGCCCGAAGTAAGAGACGCATGGGTCTCCATCTTTTGACTATCCTTGTGGGGGTTCTTTGGTGTCTACTAAGAGAGATCCAATAAATTTTCTCGATATTCATATGATCATGTTTTTGTAAGTACAATAGTAATTTACTTTTGTTTAAAATGATTTTATTTTTTTCTGTTCAAAATATAAAATACTCATATTTTGATGTGATAGTAAGACTTGAACGGTGTAAATATGAAGAAGATGGAAAATTTAGTTGTCTTACATGTAAAATTATTTATTTAATTTGTAGGTATGTAAGAGCTTCAGTGTTTAAGATTTGGAAGAAAACTTTTGAAGAATAATTTTTGTTAAACACAAAAACTGTTACTCTTCCGCATTTTCCTTAATTACCATCTCTCCAGAACAGAATTTTAGAAAGGAGCAACAACATCAATGAAATCAATAATTAGGACAACGTTGCTGGGTTTTATAGTAACTTTTTTCTACTTGAAAGTAGTCTGTCGCAACTATAAACGCTAGGAAATGTCACTCTCACGCTTCCTGTCCAATCCTTCATTTATTGCATTCACATGGGATCAACTCTTTGTTCTATGGATGAGGTTAAAGATTGCCAGAGTTTATTAGTTTTCTGAGTAACATATGTAAAAAATATTTCATATGTGACATTGGTACGAGGAGCCTGTTAGTATATATAAACATAACTCAATTTAATTGAAATCGGACGAAATGGCCCATAAAATAATGCGACCAGGGTGTTTGATTCACAATAGGAATTATCAATTGTCATTGTAATATTTCGTAAGTGCTATTTTTTGATAAAATTTGAAGCGGCAAGTAATAATTAGTTTTTAGCGAAAGTTTTAAAAATGTAAGAAAGCCAAATTTTTTTTAGAGAATAATGTTTTATTTTATGAAATTAAAAATTGGCAATTTGATAAATTTTTTAAATGGCTAAGGATCCCTTATGTAATTAAAAGACCATAGAAAATATCCGGTAGGCAATTCATAATTTGCACTCGCGCACAAATTTTTGCCGTCCTGGTTCATACATGTCATATGGACGAAAAAGCAAGCACAGGCCATTAACTGCTAGGGAAAACTTTGGATCCTGCTCCTACTCATCCAGTGCATTTTTTTTCACTTTCTTTTTTTGTTTGCTTTATAGGTTGTTTTCTGGTAATATAATTGTTGGTGCTTCTTTATTGTTTACCGTAAATCTCTAAAGATTTTCGTTTAACTAATTGAATACATTATTTGAAAAATAATATATGCTAAGTGATTCAGAAATATTATGTTGAAATGACACTAATCATTCTAATAATGGAAATTATTAATACTTACGGGTCAATGTTAATCAAATATTTTTCCCTGCCTTGAGAGTGTAAGAAAGCTTTTATTTTATTCTTGGGTCTGATATTCCTACAACAACAGGCCTTCATTGATAATTACATCCTAAGAATTTTGAACACTCAAGAAAATCTCGATTAAAGTTCTTTTCTAAGATAGGTTTTATTTTATTATGATGTCTGATATCTTTGCAAGGGCAAGCCAATATAATTAATTAAACTAAGGAATTATGAACTCCTAAGAGAAGCTCAATTAAAATATTCCATTATATTGTTTTGTATTTAAAAGTTACGTGCAAATTTCAAGAGCTGATATTTTGATATTTTGATATGAGGAAGTTCTAGAATTTTGGGGGATTTGTTCTTGGAATTCAAATGTTGAGACATTCAGTCCAACAATGATGTATTATGGAAAGGTCTTAGAAGAAGGGGTACACTAAGGATTTCAAATCGTAAAACCATTGACGAAATTTTGACATAATTTTGGGATGCTTTGGAAGATTTGATTCAAAAATTTCGAGTGGAAAAAAAGTTGGGCTTGAGTAGAAAGTTGATTTGATTATTTTGATTTGAAAAGTTGTGTTTGAAAGATGAGACTTAAAGATTTCATTTCAAAAAAAAGTGTTTGTTTTGAAAAGTTTTGATTTGAAGGTTTATAAGGTTATTTGATTGGCTCAAAATATTTATAGATGGAAGTTGAAGGTATATTTAAACCTTATATGGAGACTATATAGGTGGACTGACCAGAATTTGGGTATCATGTCTTCGATCAAGATGTCCACAACTTTCCATCACTAAGATTCATTTGTTTCTATAGTTTAATAAATTTATCATATAAAAGAGATCTTCATTATTACCATAGTGATGAAGAATGTAGTTCTTCTTAACTATTAGGAGTTTAGAGGTGTCTTTATCAGTAATTGTGGGTTACTCCATCTTAAGGCACCTATACAGTTTAAAAGGGTTATAAACTCAAATAATTATATATCCTCATTATTAGCACTTAAGAAATATACCTAATTAGAATACTTAGGTTTCTAGACTAGTGTATTTTATGGAATTGACTTAACTAATCTTAACTTCACAGTTGATCTACCTATGTGAGGTTTCAATTATTTAATTTGGTGCACTTTAATTTCTTTTAAAGGGTTTGCATCTTAATTTCAATTGGTTAAGTTTTCTACTTTGTATATCAACATAAAAATCAGGATGCTTTAAGGTTTATCCTTTATATTTGGTTTTCTATTCTTTGTTAAAGTTATTCTATTTTGTTTATTATTCTATGTTTGAAGTTCAAATGCAATATCGAAAGAGAGGTTTCACGTGTAAGATATTTCTTTTAAATTTTTATCTAACATTTTTTTTTTATTCGCATGATTATTATTAATTTAAAATTTACTTTTTACATTGTTGACCTCACTTTTGGTTGAGGTCTTGTCTTTTCTCTTTTGTAGCCTAGGGTCTAGCCATAAGACTTTGTTGTTTACAATTCCTAGAGGACTAGAAAATGAACACTCACCATTAGAAATTATAAACTTTTCTTTGCTCAACTTGAAGTTCCACATATCGGTCCTAACCTCTAGCACTTGGTAGGCGGAGTCAATTAGGGGGAGCTCAAGGATAGTCCCCATATTACTGCTTGGCCTTAGGGTTAACCCTCTAGTGGTGTGATCTTCATTGGTCTCACACACACTTGCACATTGCACTTCCACTCACAACCCAAACATACTTAACTTTGATCACTTGACCCTTTAGGAGACTCATGTAGATGGTCCCCTAGACCCCTAAGCCCAGGCTAGGGTTTAGTTAAGACCAGTACATGGAGGACCCAACGTAAGGAATTTTATTAGTCTATTGTTAAAGTAGGGAGATTTACACTCTAATTTTTCCAAAAATACCTAACTTTGCCTTTTGCCCCCTACCCCCAAATCAACTCAAATTACCAAATTACCCTTGAAACGCCAAAATTGACCAAATTCCCAAAATTACCAAAAATACCATAATTTGTTCAAAATTCATTTCAAACCATTTGAGACTACCTATATTTCACAAAACACCCCAAAATTTTCAAAATTACCAAAATACCCTCATGTGGCCAAAATTACCAAAATACCCTTCGTGACCTAAATTGTCCCAAAACCTGAAAAATCACTTAAAAATCCCCAAAATCAATTTGAACTACTACATTGAGCCCAATTTGACCAATTTGACCAAAAGCCCCAAATTGCCTATAAAGGACCAATTACCCTAAGTCACCTCAAATGTCCACCAATTTGACCTCAATTTTCCCCAATTTCAATTCTAATCTCAAATTCATCATTGTTAAGCTTTATTGTAACTAAATAAAAGCCCAATTGAGCCACATTTGAATCAAATTTCAACCCAAATCAAAAAGCCCCAAATTTGACCAAAAACATAATTTGACCAAAAACAAAAATCTCACTCAATTGAACCTCCAAATCTATCCAATTGCCCAAATTTTGCATTATAAACTCTTTACAATGTTTCCCCACATAAAATTGAACCTTGAATTGCCTTTGGTTAAGCCTCAATTTCATTTAAATTTTATTTGGATCATAAGCCCCAATTTTGCCCCAAGTTAGACGTATCCCTAAATTCCATCAAATTGAACCCCATAACCCCAAAATTTCCACTTAATTTCTATCCAAATGACTTCATGACAATTTTGAGGACCAAATTGAACCATTATTTGGGCCTTAGCCAAACTCTAGCCCAGCTCAAACCCAAGTCTAATCCAACATCCCCAAAATTTACCATATGTCCAAATTCTTCAAATTTGAACCTCCAAATATTTTCTAATCTCTTTGTGACAATCATCTACATCAACTTGACCAATAAATTGAGTCCAATTGCATGATTAGTCCAATCCAAGCCCAACATCAAGCCAAATTGACCAAAATTTAACCCATGACCCAAATGTAACAAAACCTAGCCAAAGTGGTCAATCTAAGACCACTACAGCCATCAACTCGACCCTAGTACCCAGGATAAACATATCTAGCCCACCCTATGTGAGCCATGGACCAAAGTTACCCTAAATTTATGGACTTCTTTCATAAAATGCTTAACTCAAGAAGATCTTTGCCAAAACCCATCACCAACCCAAATTAATTGCTTTGATAGATTTCTCTGAGGTTTATGGGCCACCTGAGCACCTCCCATGCTCTGGCCAGCCACCCTAGCCACTGGAGAAGCCAAAACCGAGAGCCCCCACACCTCAATCAAAGCTCAATTTCACCCATCCAAGCTGGCCAGCTCCAACTGTTCTTTGGTATTTTTTTACCCTCCACTTAAGCACCTAATTTCACATGAATTGAAACCCTGAGCTCCACCGCAAGCCCATGTATTTAAACCACCTCTTCCATGGCCAAAAGGAGAAGTTTGGTAATTTCCTTGAGGAAACTCTGACGAATTGCTCCTAGAAACTCTCCAAGAACTCCTAAGCTCAAGCCCACCAATTCCCCCTCTAAATCCCACTCTGAGAGCTCAATTTTGAGTTAAAAGTTCAGAAAAAACCAGAATAGAATTCTACATAGCTCCACAGTGAATCAATTTAATTGTGCATACCCCATCCCTTGAGTGAGAGAAGGTTATTCCCTATAGAAGCCCCATCACAGAGAGCCTCTAACCTAGATCAGACTAAGATCTAAAATCGGCTATGATCAAAATCATACGTAGAAATTTCACCACAGCCCAAGAATTTTTATCGAGGTTTGTTGGACTCATTCAAAGCTGCTACTACCAACTGATTGAGGCCTTCACTCTCAGATGAAGGTATTGAGCTCTCACCTTAAAGAGAGCAAAAATTAAGTTTTTATAAATACTTACTGCATTACATGCTTAATCGATTGTATATATAGGTTTTTCTTGAGTAGGTGAAAGTGTAGGAACAAACCCCATGCGATTTGGTTGGGTATGAAGAGAAATCATAAGGTTTAAAGTTCAATGGCTCTCAGATTAAGGAGATTGTGGATGATGAATGGATGTCGTCTGTTTCAGCATGGATCGAATGGATGCTCTGGATTGCGGATCCCAATTATATAATTTTTTTAATAATTATTTTTATTTTGCAACAAAGAAAAAAACTTGATCGAAAGCAAAAGCTAGGTAATTCTTTCATTATGAAGAAAATAAGAATACAATTATTATATTTCAATATGTGGTACTATGAAATTATACGTATCGTTATCAAGTAATATAGAACTTTCTGATTGAGTCCTGAATATCAAACGCAAAGGTAGGACTAAATTTAGATAAAAAAAATTTTCTTAGAAATATAATCTTACTTAAACTTAAGATGCTAAAATAGGAATTAACTTTCGATTCATTTTATAATTTTTGATAATTGAAAATAAAGTAAGCAACTAATTAACTTAAGTAAAATACTTGCAAGATGAAGGCAATATAAATAAGATAGCTTTTTCCTTATTATGAATCAAGGATAAATATAGAAATTTTCTTGTGGAAGTATGTTAAATGCGATGTGTCAAATAAGAGCAATAATGTTCTTTACCCTTACTAGAGATGCTATAAAGAACCTTTTAAAAGTTTATTTCCCTATTTATTTGGGCTCAACCCCTTGAACTACATTCTCATTCATGAAATTCATATATGATTCAAACCATTTGTTTACTGAGACAATACAATCTCAGATATTGCATGTTCTCACAATAGGTATTAACATCATAATTGGCCAAATCAAGAAGTAAATGAAGTATAAGGTTTTAAATCACCACAACTTCTTCCAACAATGAAATCTAATACTTCACACAACTTCCTCTAGATATTTAATCACTTATCATTTTTTGGAAAAAGATAAAGAAAACTACTCAGAATTCATGGAGAAAACACAACCACACATAACTTTAAAAGTAAAAATCAAGCACACAAACAAGAAAATTAAATTAAAACCAAGTGTAGTCACAAAGATAAACACTTATCTCAAATTTTCTCCACCAAATGTCTTAAAGTTTCTTTGAAATATCCTCCTTCTCTAACAATACAAACTAACTGTCAAAATAAAATAAAACAAAATAAAGATGGCCAACGACGATGATGGTTGTAAAGTTTGATTGGTTGCTGGCATCCTCTCTTGGAAAATCTATGTCTTTTCTAATAAAAATCTAAGGGGTGCTTTGTTATCTCCTCAAAAAGGTGTCTCTATTCAATGAATCTTCTAGAAGTTGCCTCCCTAAAAACCAATTGAATGCATTTTCATGTCTATGGGCTATTTCCCACATTTTTATAAAGGGCTTCCTCAAACACCTCTTCAAAAACAGCTCTTCAAATATCTGCTCCAATTAAAAAAATCATCAAGTAACTACTTCTGGTGCTTAAGCGCATGGTACCTGGTCTTAGGCATGGATCCCTTGGCACGTATGCGTTAGACTTGGGCGCTTAGGCGCCCCAGTTCATATTTGCACATTTCTTCATTTTTGCTCCAAATTTGACCATTTCTCTCTCCTTTTAGCATTTTTTATCCATTTTATTGTACCTACAAGAAAAAACACACAATATCCATTTTATTGTACCTACAAGAAAAAAACACACAAATACATTCATTAAAGCAAAATATCTCTAAAATAAGTAAAAAAATGTATATAAAAAAACTATATATTTTATGTGTATAAAAATCCCCCAAGCTTAAGATGTTTTTTGTCCTCACGGGACCTTCCAATCTTTAAAAACCAACATAAGTAGATATCATATATGAGTTTCTTTAAGAGTTACCAAAATTTTGATGTAGAAATATAGTAGTCTAATTTAGAAAAAAAACTAGTAAATGAGACCAATTTAAACTTTATAAATTTTTAATGTTAAGAAATATGAATATATGAGTTCCTATCTAATTCAGAAATATTGTAGATTTTCAAATATAGAGTTTAGGTGTTTTATCATCTCCACTTAAAAATTTTTATTAAGCATAATTTTACTCACTATATTATATCCTTAAGATTAATAGTTTCTAAGGTATTATACTTAAAAAGATCATATGTGGAAGCAATTTTTGATTAGGCATGTTGACCTCACTTTTGGTTGTGGTTTAGTTTTTCCTCTTTAGTAGCCTAAGGTCTAGCCATAGGACTTTCCTATTGACTATTCTTAGAAATTAGATATGAAACCCTCACCACTAGAAATTCTGCCCCCTTCTTTACTCAACTTGAAGTTCCACATGTTGATCCTAACCTCTAGCACTTAGTAGGTGGGGTCACTAGGAGGGAAACTCAAGATGAGTCACCCTTAGGACGGCTGGACCTTAGGGTTGACCCTGGGTGTTGGTCTAGAGCTAGGGCACTCACTACACTCATCTACACTCACATTAACTTACCACCCTAAACTCAAATTTCTAGTCTAGGTCCCTTGATCTTTTTGGGATACTCATGTAGATGGTCCCCTAAACCTACCAGCCCTTGGGCTACGATTTAACTAAGACCACTACACAGGGGACCCAAAATGGGATTTCCTTTGATCCATGGCTCATTTAGGGTGATTAGTTACCTAATCCAATAAAAAATACCCATCTTAGCTTTTTGCCCTTAAACACCCCCAAATTACCAAAATGCCCCTCCATCGCCCAAAATTCCAAAAATTCCTAGAAAATCTCAAAAGATCCCAAATATTCCAAATTTTATTTTTCTCAACTACCACATGACCCAATTTGGCCAATTTAACTATCTTTAACCAAAACCCCAAGTTTGCCTTTAAGGCCCCAAATTTCTTCAAATTCAACCCAAATGTCCATCAATTTGATCTCAATTGACCCCAATTCCAATCATAAACTCAAATTAACTCTTTATATGACCAATCTAGACCAAATACAAGCTTGATTGGCCCATGATTTGAGCCTAATTTTGGTATAGGTCAAACCCCCAATTTTGGTCACATGACCAAATCCCACCAAATTGAACCTATAGTCTAGTCAATTTGCCCCAATTATTGTTGAAAAATATTTATAACATCCTTATAGAATAAAATAAACCATAAATTGGCCTTGGTGAAGCCTCAAACCCATTTGATTTTGGCCTAAATCCAAAATTCCCAAATTTAGCCCCAAATTGGCTAAGTCCCCAAATTTCAACCAATTGGTTGCCTTAACCCAAAAATTGACACCAAATTCATGTTGAAAACTCTTCATGGGGTCCGTATTGACCATTTAGAATAATAAATTTTGACTTAGCCCAAGGCTAACCTAAGCTAGACCCAAGCCTAGCCCAACATGACCAAATTAACTAAGATTCAAAATTCCCTCGAATTGACCCTTCAATTGAGATCAAAACCACTTCCATCCTTCACCAAAGTTGTTCCTTATGATCCTATACACTAAATGCAACATTTATTTGGGTCATTTGACATGTCTAACATCGCCCAAACCTAAGATTTGGTCATTTGCACCCACTTGGACCCATGCACTAAATGTGACCCAACCACCCTAAAGTCACCAAATTAACTCCACCATAGTCATTAGTTGGACCTAGTGACCAGTCCAGACACCATGAAACCACCTAAATCAAGCCATGGACCAAAGGTTCCCCAAATTAAGTAATATTATTTTCAAAAATACTCGTGCTTAAGATATTCTTACCAAAATTAGGTAACATTGCACTAAATTGCTATGACATATTTCCCTGGGTTCCCTGAACTCATAGCCACTTCCCCCTGGCCGGACGGCCAACCTAGAGGACAAAAAAGCTCAAAATCGAGAGCCAACCCCATGGAACCTCACATAAATCAAACCTAGAGGCCAGCTCAGTCAAACTAATTTATGGACCTCCTCTACCCTCCACATAAGCACCACAATGCACCCAAAATTATGCCCTGAGAGCCACCCCATGACCATTTTTATAAAAACTCACCTCCACGACCATGGGAGGTGTGCTGAAATTTTTTTAGAGAGGCCTCTCCAAACTTCTCACATAGCTTCCCTAAGATCCCCTCAGTGCATTCCAACTATTTTCCTTCACCAATTCCCACTGCCGCAGCTAAATTTTGAGCTTGAAACTTTGCCGGAAACATGGATTGAATCCAATACACCTCCACAGTCCGCCAAGCCTAAATTAACTGCACCCAAACCTTCATAATAGTGAAAGAAGCTAAAGCCCCATCAATTCCCCCTTTAACAGAGCCGCTACAATAGCTCTAGACCAACACCCAAATTCGAGCTTGGTCGAATCCACACCGAGACCTTATACCATACCAAGACAAGAGGCTTAATCCCTAGCCTCCTTGGCCCTCCAAAAACATGTCGAGCACCACTGATTGAAGCTTCCCTTCTCAGAGCAAAGGTATAAAACTTCTCCTCCTCCCAAGCCTATTTTGATTCTCCATTTACTTAAGCTTGATTTTTTGATGCATTTACCGTATGGATGTGTTCATCTTACTTATACGAGCATTTTAAAAAAATCTCACTTAATTTGGTTGAGAATTGAGAGAGATCTTTTGTCTCAAAGGTGGACGGTTCTCGGCCTAAGCTATCGGGGACGATGACCACGCGCCGTCCGATCGGGCGTGTATTGAATGGACGACCAAGGTCGAGCCGGACAACACTTCGGGACATAAACTGCCAGCCGAGTCAGCAGCTACGTGGACGGCGGCGTCCAACCAGAGTGCTCCACGCATGCCTTCGGGACTGCCTAGGATCTAGTTAGCACGCTCTGTTTAAATAGATAAATAGGGCTTTTTTCTATTTATGTAAGTACCCCTAACTTAAAAAATCCATAACTTTGTGTACAAAATTTACAAAAGTAAAATAAAAACACCCTCTTGTTTAGTGAATAGAGGAGAACAATGTGGAATAAATTTCAAGTCCATTTGATGCATATTTTATTTTTAATTAATTAAACACTGTTTGAAATCACTTGATTCTCAATGCATATTGACACATCACCTTGGCTTGAAATTTTGGCATGTTATAGCCTCTATCAAGGGGAACATTCTCCGATTTTTTCCAAAGTCAGAGGAGACCTCTAAACAGAGATCCATGTTTCTCAAGTTTTTCCACATTATTTCCTTAAAATAATGATGGAAATTAGCATATTGAATAGAAAATTCCAAGAAAATTTTGGAAGGTCCACCATGACTAAAGAAGCTTTGGAAATAATTTCATGAGTCAAGTCATTTCAAATGTACTTAATTTTCATGAACATTAAATCATTAAGATAATTAATTTTGGAAAATATAAACATTTAAATGACTTGATTTTTCATCTCCATTATGGCTTATGATCCATAAAACTCACCATAAAAATTCCAAAATATTTTGAATTCATTTGATAACTTCAGTTGATTTTTAAAGATAAACATCATTTTTGGCATTTAAATGATTTCTTAAAAATAAAAATACAACTCAAAAAATTATGAAACTTAGTTTTTTGAGTTCTTTGTGATTAGGAGTATTTCCTAAAAATAAAATAATATATAAAATTAAAAACTTCTTTTTTAGCCTATTTTTAAATATTTAAAATAATTAAAAATTCATAAAAATCACAAAAATAATAAAACTCATGGAAATGTTGTAAATTGCTTCCTAAGTACTTAGGAAGAATTAAGATATTTTTCCTGATTTTTTAAAAAATATATTGATTTTTAAAGCTTAAAAATAATTTTTAAAGGGCTAAAAATAAGTTTTCACTAAAATAATTTCAATAAATCAAATAAAATTCAGAAAAATATAAAATCTTCTCCTTTTGAGTTCTCTGGCCTCAGGGAGACTTTTCAAAAATACAAAACTTAGTCTTCCCCATTCAAAATATTTTATATTTAATAAATACCATAAAAATTAAAATAATTCTTAAAATTCAAATAAAATCTAAAAATCATGAAATTTGGTCCAAAGGCTTCTCTAGTCTAAAGTTACCTCTAGTAAAAATTTTAAGGGATTAGGATTTACCTTGGTCAAGTTAGGAATTTTCTTTCAATAATCCTATTTTTGCATGAAAATGTTTATAAAAATTGAATTAAATTTTGAATAATCACATTTTCTCGTCTGATGTTTTAATTGACTCATGAATAAGGTAGGATAAAAATTCCAAAGTCATTTGAATTGAATTTGGCAAATTATAAAGTGATAGAGCCTTAGGGGCAAATGTGTAGTTTTGGAAATTATCCTTAATTAACATTTAGGCTTAATTTAAGAAAGGAAATGGGTAACCTATGATCTTAATCAATTTATTTGATGTTTGAAACACAAGGGATTAATTGGTAGAAACCAATCTCATTTTCTTAATTAAGTTAATTAGTTTCTACATTATTAATATTTAGAAGTTCGTTAAAATGAGATTCATCTAGGACTTAGGAATATGACTTTTGAAGTCAATAATTAATCAATTTAATACCCCTATTTTAATTTTTCAAATAAAATTCTAATCATGAATCATGACCACCTAAAGCTTAACCTTTTCAAAGCTAATTAAGACACTCACCTAGGTCTTAAGGGCTTAGTAGTGGCTGAATCAAGTTTCATTTAAATGAGGGTTAGAAAAGTAAACATCATTTAAAATTAAAAAATCGTTTAAACACTACAAGCCCAAGTTAAAATTTCGTGAAGTGTTCCAACAACACTAACCTGCCTCTTTAAGGGTCTTCACCCACATAATTTTCAAAATTAAATTACATATGATAATTACCCTATTCTTCGGGATAATTGAGACATTAGTGTTCACTTAGCATTAAGGGTATTTACAGGATGACTTATTAAGCAACATAATAAGTTTAAAAGAGCTCGGGATTTTCCACCAGGCAGCGAGAGAGCAGTACGGGCGTGCTTCTTTCTCTAGATCTGTTGGATACCTCGGAGATCTACTCAACTTAATATGTTTTGCTTGGCAACATCAACCTTAACTAAACTCTTAAGGACCCAGCAAGATGTGACATAGAGTTAGGAAAACTACCAAAACCTTACTCTTTGCCTCAATATAAGCTGCCTTAACATGCATTTTTAAGTTTCAGGTGGTGGAACGAGAAGACTCGCCAGGTACGCCTTTAGAGTTTTCAACATTGTCTTTCTTGTACTTTCATATTGTAATTTTATACCTGCAAATTTGAATGCTAAACAA
>NW_018228291.1:147945-151374 GCF_001263595.1 Phalaenopsis equestris
TAATTCTCCAGAGTAGGTAACCTACGGATGCTAACGAGGCTTCCTCCCACGGTCTAAATGAATATATGGTACTCATTAAGTTGAGTTTAGTAAATTCATTTGGACTAAGTGAATCCAATAGAAAATAGTGGTACCGAAATGAAGGAATCGTAGGATCCTAACCGGTGTTGCCCTAATCAACTTTAACATCCCCCATAAAATTTAAAGAACTTTAAGCATAGGGCCACTTTATTTTACATTCTAACTTCACATGCTAGAAAATTCAAACTTGTCGCGGCAGGGTCTTGTAGCTAGCATGGTGGGCAGCACGACCATCTTCAACAACAAAATTTGTCTTCCTCAACTAAACCAATCTTCCTTCCTTAGATATAAACAACAAAGCCATTGGACTTCGAGGTTGCATGCTTATGCAATGTCAATCCTCACCTTATCTTTAGGCTTTTGTATAGCCCTGCTATACAATATAAGCACTGACTCGCCTTAGGATTCCGAGGTTGTCGTTTGTCACAATATAAATCCTCACATCTTTCAGGCTATTTGTGTGATATTTTCACACGAATGTAAGCCCTAACTAATAAAATTGGGAGGATGAAACACTTAAATATTTATCCTCAAAACTGAAGCCAAACATTAGAATAGCTTGGGAAGTCACCAGGGTTCTCCTCTGGATCCATGACATCCCCTAGTTCTTCCTCCTTTAGACTCTACAACTAAATGTTCCAAATTTGAACTAGTCACTTTTCACACTTCTACATCCAATCTCATTGAAAAGTCCTACCCTTTTAAACTCATTGAAGATAATATTTCCTGATTTTTAGCGAGAGTCTTTTTAGGTGACTTCGGTCATTTAAGATGTAATTAACTATAGGAACTTACCCTTACAGGAAGCATGTCTGAACCCAGCTTAATATAAACCCTATTTAATTCCTTATATTAAATAGGGGAACTTGTCGGTAAATATAAAGGTTTCACAGACCAAACGGACGTCGAATGTTCCTTAGTTTATTTGATCGAGCCTCATCCTCAAGTCTTTTGTTTATCCTTCAGGATAGATACAGGATTTGAGGTATAAAGTTCTTTCATTTAAACTATGAAAAATATGAGGTCAGTTTGATTTTATATTTTTTCTAAAATTAAATATATATGTAAATTAAGACGTTATTTCGAAGCGAGCGACGAGATTTCAATTCTGGTGACCGACAGCTTCTTACGGGCATCTCTCCAACACAAAAATAGTTCCGACAACTTCTGGCAACTCCGCTGGGGATAAGCTTTTCTCTCCATACAAATCAAGAAATATTATCTTCACACCATCGGTAATGTGTCCATGTCCCTCCATGTCCCTCTTGCCCTTCTTTTGTTGGAATACTTTACCAATTTCTATCTTGGGGAGGTACAACCAACTCCTTGGACTTCAGGACTAGCTGTTCAACCACCTTTGAATAGAGGGGATCAAAAGGCCATTAAGGGTTCTTTAAATTTTCATATGGAGTCGGACCCCCAATAGGGGTGTCGATGGACTAGTTCCACCTGAGCGTTGTATGCCACTAAATAGGTCCCGCACTGGGTTCTAAAATACTTCACATTCCCCTTTCAAATTTGTCCCCTTTCAAATTTGATTCAAATTTGATTTGCTATTCTGCAAATTAAACCAAATCATGTTGTATTGCATGCACTTTGAAATTTTCCTATATTAATCAAATTTTACACTTTTCTTAAATAAGATTTTAAAATACCCATAAATTACGACCCTCCCGGTCTACAGATCAACCTCTACTTTTAGTGCTTGCACTAATAAAATTATGAGGTTTTTGGTCATAAAGATAACCCTGAAAACTTTCTATTTTCAAGCCCGCTGCAATGGCTTACCCAACGCTTACATTTTCCTGCAACTTGCCAAAGGACCATAGCGCCCGTAACGTCGCTCCCACCATCAAGTTCAGAGCAGGGTATGAAGATCTCAAGGTTCTCAAGGTGATCCTAAGGAAATCCCCGTTCGTAGTAATGAAGATCGCCGCTCTAGAGATACATGAGCCATCTGCAGAATTTAACCTGAACTGCCTTCAAGACTTCCCTGCCTGCAAGAAGTCTAAAGCTACTGTCGTCGCGGTACCCGTCAAACCCGCTAGCCTTGCTCCTGCTAAGGGGAAAGAAGTAATGATTGTTGAGGATCCGACTTAGGGATTAACTGACCCATCACTTATGTTTGAGATCGGAACAAGTTTGAAGACTGTACCACTAACCCGAACTCAAAGGAGGAACCGTAACAGAAATGTTCGGAGGGCCATCAAAGCTTAGGCTCCCAAGGAGACAACTGTTGAGGAGGAGCCTCATCAAGTTGAAGTAGTGTTGCCGGAAATTTATCCACTCCTACGAGGAAGTAGATTCCATCCTCTGACAGATATCAAGGGATAGGAGAGTATCTGAAGGATCGCTGTCGCATTACCGTCACTTCATGGACACAGTGAGGAGGGAAAGAAGTACACTCCTATCACTCAAATTAGTGCAGTTTTCAAAAGGCTTGCTACCAAAGAAGGAAGTTCAGTTAGTATTTGGTTAGTGAATTACTTAAACAAGTGGGAGATACAATTTCTCTTCCCATGAAGAAGGAAATTTTGAAGGGTGCTAAACCCACCAGACAGTCCCACAAGATAACTGAAGTGCCACCTAATCGCATCCCCGTTTGGTTCCGTTTAGGGAACAATATTGATACCGCAGTAATTACTACTGATCATACTGCCACCAGGACCATAAGTTGTCGATCGCTTAAGTCTAAGCTTGGTCCGAAGATCTTACCCATAACCCGTTATGAAGATATTCCTATAATCCCAAAGACAAAGACAAGACGCTTACTTGGCATTGTAGTCGACTTTCCCTTGACATCTGATGTTTCTACTAAGATGCTCCGTCCTGAGACATCATCAACAAAAACAAAAAAGGTATGGGTACCCAAGGTCGCTGCACCGATACAGTTCAGTGAGCCCGTAGAACATAAAGTGAAACCAGTGTCTGAAATATCTAACATCGTCGCGAAAATAGCCAGCGAGATGGAAGAACAAGTAGAGGATGTCCATCAGTGTCCTCTAGATCTTAAAGTAATCAAGGAATCAATAATTGAAGAAAAAGTTGAGAAACTCAGGATCGAGATTTCGGCTTGAGAACACGGAGTTTCTGTCGATAGCAACAATGAAAATTTTGATTACAATGATTATTTGGAGGAAGATCTCATGGACGTCCATGTAATTGAAATAAGAGCCACCACATTTGTGTATGAGGCTGTGCGAGGCTCAACCTCAGACCGAAGAGAACGCCGTAGATGAGCTGCGTAGGGTTATGCATAGGGTTATCCTCCTAAGGGATGAACAGGTTAGTCTACTAGAGAAAAGAATAAAAGAGATGACTGCAGCTATGACCGTCATGGCCACCATT
>NW_018228291.1:151648-151856 GCF_001263595.1 Phalaenopsis equestris
CAGACAACATATAACACATTTTCGAGCCAGTTGTGGCAACACGAGGAATAATGAAGCTCTACTCTGCCAGCAGTTTGTCAGCAGCTTGTCAGGAATTGCTTTCGACTGGTACGCTGACTTGCTCAACGGGTCAGTTAAAACATTATCTGAATTAGAATAGTTATTTGTGAAATAATTTGTCAGGACGCAACATCATGTGTCTATTGGA
>NW_018228292.1:0-14163 GCF_001263595.1 Phalaenopsis equestris
TTTCTGCTAGGGAATTAGCATGTGTGTGTTTAATCAAGCCGAGAAGTAGGCTCTCGCTGGGGATCGGTGAGTGAACTTTAAGTTATGAAATTTCAAAGATTTCCCAAAGGACGGGAATCAAAATGTAAGTGTTGACCCCGAGGTAGGAATTAAAATTCAAATATCAACTCAAAGAGAGAGAGGGATAGAGAGTCGGAGTGTAAGGACCGACCTCGAATATAATGAGTTAGAGATGTAGGATTTATTTCAAAATAAGAATTGAAATGTAGGTCAATTCTCAAAATAAAGTGTCGGAATGTAAGGACCGACCTCGAATGTAATGAATCAGAAATGTAGGACTGATTTGGAAATGAGAATTGAAATGTAGGTCAATTCTCAAAAGAAAGTGTCGGAATGTAAGGTCCGACCTCAAATGTAAAGAATCAGAAATTTAGGATTTATTCGGACGCGAGAATTGAAATGTAGTTCAATTCTCAAAAGAAAGTGTCGGGATGTAAGGTCCGACCTCGACTGTGTAGAATCAGAAATTTAGGACTTTTTCGAAAGTGAGAATTGAAATGTAGGTCAATTCTCAAGAGAAAGTGTCGGGATGTAAGGTCCGACCTCGACTGTAATGAATCAGAAATTTAGGACTAATTCGAAAGTGAGAATTGAAATGTAGGTCAATTCTCAAGAGAAAGTGTCGGAATGTAAGGTCCGACCTCAAATGTAAAGAATCAGAAATTTAGGACTGATTCGAAAGTGAGAATTGAAATGTAGGTCAATTCTCAAAAGAAAGTGTCGGAATGTAAGGTCCGACCTCAAATGTAAAGAATCAGAAATTTAGGATTTATTCGGACGCGAGAATTGAAATGTAGTTCAATTCTCAAAAGAAAGTGTCGGGATGTAAGGTCCGACCTCGACTGTGTAGAATCAGAAATTTAGGACTTTTTCGAAAGTGAGAATTGAAATGTAGGTCAATTCTCAAGAGAAAGTGTCGGGATGTAAGGTCCGACCTCGACTGTAATGAATCAGAAATTTAGGACTAATTCGAAAGTGAGAATTGAAATGTAGGTCAATTCTCAAGAGAAAGTGTCGGAATGTAAGGTCCGACCTCAAATGTAAAGAATCAGAAATTTAGGACTGATTCGAAAGTGAGAATTGAAATGTAGGTCAATTCTCAAAAGAAAGTGTCGGAATGTAAGGTCCGACCTCAAATGTAAAGAATCAGAAATTTAGGATTTATTCGGACGCGAGAATTGAAATGTAGTTCAATTCTCAAAAGAAAGTGTCGGGATGTAAGGTCCGACCTCGACTGTGTAGAATCAGAAATTTAGGACTTTTTCGAAAGTGAGAATTGAAATGTAGGTCAATTCTCAAGAGAAAGTGTCGGGATGTAAGGTCCGACCTCGACTGTAATGAATCAGAAATTTAGGACTAATTCGAAAGTGAGAATTGAAATGTAGGTCAATTCTCAAGAGAAAGTGTCGGAATGTAAGGTCCGACCTCAAATGTAAAGAATCAGAAATTTAGGACTGATTCGAAAGTGAGAATTGAAATGTAGGTCAATTCTCAAAAGAAAGTGTCGGAATGTAAGGTCCGACCTCAAATGTAAAGAATCAGAAATTTAGGATTTATTCGGACGCGAGAATTGAAATGTAGTTCAATTCTCAAAAGAAAGTGTCGGGATGTAAGGTCCGACCTCGACTGTGTAGAATCAGAAATTTAGGACTTTTTCGAAAGTGAGAATTGAAATGTAGGTCAATTCTCAAGAGAAAGTGTCGGGATGTAAGGTCCGACCTCGACTGTAATGAATCAGAAATTTAGGACTAATTCGAAAGTGAGAATTGAAATGTAGGTCAATTCTCAAGAGAAAGTGTCGGAATGTAAGGTCCGACCTCAAATGTAAAGAATCAGAAATTTAGGACTGATTCGAAAGTGAGAATTGAAATGTAGGTCAATTCTCAAAAGAAAGTGTCGGAATGTAAGGTCCGACCTCAAATGTAAAGAATCAGAAATTTAGGATTTATTCGGACGCGAGAATTGAAATGTAGTTCAATTCTCAAAAGAAAGTGTCGGGATGTAAGGTCCGACCTCGACTGTGTAGAATCAGAAATTTAGGACTTTTTCGAAAGTGAGAATTGAAATGTAGGTCAATTCTCAAGAGAAAGTGTCGGGATGTAAGGTCCGACCTCGACTGTAATGAATCAGAAATTTAGGACTAATTCGAAAGTGAGAATTGAAATGTAGGTCAATTCTCAAGAGAAAGTGTCGGAATGTAAGGTCCGACCTCAAATGTAAAGAATCAGAAATTTAGGACTGATTCGAAAGTGAGAATTGAAATGTAGGTCAATTCTCAAAAGAAAGTGTCGGAATGTAAGGTCCGACCTCAAATGTAAAGAATCAGAAATTTAGGATTTATTCGGACGCGAGAATTGAAATGTAGTTCAATTCTCAAAAGAAAGTGTCGGGATGTAAGGTCCGACCTCGACTGTGTAGAATCAGAAATTTAGGACTTTTTCGAAAGTGAGAATTGAAATGTAGGTCAATTCTCAAGAGAAAGTGTCGGGATGTAAGGTCCGACCTCGACTGTAATGAATCAGAAATTTAGGACTAATTCGAAAGTGAGAATTGAAATGTAGGTCAATTCTCAAGAGAAAGTGTCGGAATGTAAGGTCCGACCTCAAATGTAAAGAATCAGAAATTTAGGACTGATTCGAAAGTGAGAATTGAAATGTAGGTCAATTCTCAAAAGAAAGTGTCGGAATGTAAGGTCCGACCTCAAATGTAAAGAATCAGAAATTTAGGATTTATTCGGACGCGAGAATTGAAATGTAGTTCAATTCTCAAAAGAAAGTGTCGGGATGTAAGGTCCGACCTCGACTGTGTAGAATCAGAAATTTAGGACTTTTTCGAAAGTGAGAATTGAAATGTAGGTCAATTCTCAAGAGAAAGTGTCGGGATGTAAGGTCCGACCTCGACTGTAATGAATCAGAAATTTAGGACTAATTCGAAAGTGAGAATTGAAATGTAGGTCAATTCTCAAGAGAAAGTGTCGGAATGTAAGGTCCGACCTCAAATGTAAAGAATCAGAAATTTAGGACTGATTCGAAAGTGAGAATTGAAATGTAGGTCAATTCTCAAAAGAAAGTGTCGGAATGTAAGGTCCGACCTCAAATGTAAAGAATCAGAAATTTAGGATTTATTCGGACGCGAGAATTGAAATGTAGTTCAATTCTCAAAAGAAAGTGTCGGGATGTAAGGTCCGACCTCGACTGTGTAGAATCAGAAATTTAGGACTTTTTCGAAAGTGAGAATTGAAATGTAGGTCAATTCTCAAGAGAAAGTGTCGGGATGTAAGGTCCGACCTCGACTGTAATGAATCAGAAATTTAGGACTAATTCGAAAGTGAGAATTGAAATGTAGGTCAATTCTCAAGAGAAAGTGTCGGAATGTAAGGTCCGACCTCAAATGTAAAGAATCAGAAATTTAGGACTGATTCGAAAGTGAGAATTGAAATGTAGGTCAATTCTCAAAAGAAAGTGTCGGAATGTAAGGTCCGACCTCAAATGTAAAGAATCAGAAATTTAGGATTTATTCGGACGCGAGAATTGAAATGTAGTTCAATTCTCAAAAGAAAGTGTCGGGATGTAAGGTCCGACCTCGACTGTGTAGAATCAGAAATTTAGGACTTTTTCGAAAGTGAGAATTGAAATGTAGGTCAATTCTCAAGAGAAAGTGTCGGGATGTAAGGTCCGACCTCGACTGTAATGAATCAGAAATTTAGGACTAATTCGAAAGTGAGAATTGAAATGTAGGTCAATTCTCAAGAGAAAGTGTCGGAATGTAAGGTCCGACCTCAAATGTAAAGAATCAGAAATTTAGGACTGATTCGAAAGTGAGAATTGAAATGTAGGTCAATTCTCAAAAGAAAGTGTCGGAATGTAAGGTCCGACCTCAAATGTAAAGAATCAGAAATTTAGGATTTATTCGGACGCGAGAATTGAAATGTAGTTCAATTCTCAAAAGAAAGTGTCGGGATGTAAGGTCCGACCTCGACTGTGTAGAATCAGAAATTTAGGACTTTTTCGAAAGTGAGAATTGAAATGTAGGTCAATTCTCAAGAGAAAGTGTCGGGATGTAAGGTCCGACCTCGACTGTAATGAATCAGAAATTTAGGACTAATTCGAAAGTGAGAATTGAAATGTAGGTCAATTCTCAAGAGAAAGTGTCGGAATGTAAGGTCCGACCTCAAATGTAAAGAATCAGAAATTTAGGACTGATTCGAAAGTGAGAATTGAAATGTAGGTCAATTCTCAAAAGAAAGTGTCGGAATGTAAGGTCCGACCTCAAATGTAAAGAATCAGAAATTTAGGATTTATTCGGACGCGAGAATTGAAATGTAGTTCAATTCTCAAAAGAAAGTGTCGGGATGTAAGGTCCGACCTCGACTGTGTAGAATCAGAAATTTAGGACTTTTTCGAAAGTGAGAATTGAAATGTAGGTCAATTCTCAAGAGAAAGTGTCGGGATGTAAGGTCCGACCTCGACTGTAATGAATCAGAAATTTAGGACTAATTCGAAAGTGAGAATTGAAATGTAGGTCAATTCTCAAGAGAAAGTGTCGGAATGTAAGGTCCGACCTCAAATGTAAAGAATCAGAAATTTAGGACTGATTCGAAAGTGAGAATTGAAATGTAGGTCAATTCTCAAAAGAAAGTGTCGGAATGTAAGGTCCGACCTCAAATGTAAAGAATCAGAAATTTAGGATTTATTCGGACGCGAGAATTGAAATGTAGTTCAATTCTCAAAAGAAAGTGTCGGGATGTAAGGTCCGACCTCGACTGTGTAGAATCAGAAATTTAGGACTTTTTCGAAAGTGAGAATTGAAATGTAGGTCAATTCTCAAGAGAAAGTGTCGGGATGTAAGGTCCGACCTCGACTGTAATGAATCAGAAATTTAGGACTAATTCGAAAGTGAGAATTGAAATGTAGGTCAATTCTCAAGAGAAAGTGTCGGAATGTAAGGTCCGACCTCAAATGTAAAGAATCAGAAATTTAGGACTGATTCGAAAGTGAGAATTGAAATGTAGGTCAATTCTCAAAAGAAAGTGTCGGAATGTAAGGTCCGACCTCAAATGTAAAGAATCAGAAATTTAGGATTTATTCGGACGCGAGAATTGAAATGTAGTTCAATTCTCAAAAGAAAGTGTCGGGATGTAAGGTCCGACCTCGACTGTGTAGAATCAGAAATTTAGGACTTTTTCGAAAGTGAGAATTGAAATGTAGGTCAATTCTCAAGAGAAAGTGTCGGGATGTAAGGTCCGACCTCGACTGTAATGAATCAGAAATTTAGGACTAATTCGAAAGTGAGAATTGAAATGTAGGTCAATTCTCAAGAGAAAGTGTCGGAATGTAAGGTCCGACCTCAAATGTAAAGAATCAGAAATTTAGGACTGATTCGAAAGTGAGAATTGAAATGTAGGTCAATTCTCAAAAGAAAGTGTCGGAATGTAAGGTCCGACCTCAAATGTAAAGAATCAGAAATTTAGGATTTATTCGGACGCGAGAATTGAAATGTAGTTCAATTCTCAAAAGAAAGTGTCGGGATGTAAGGTCCGACCTCGACTGTGTAGAATCAGAAATTTAGGACTTTTTCGAAAGTGAGAATTGAAATGTAGGTCAATTCTCAAGAGAAAGTGTCGGGATGTAAGGTCCGACCTCGACTGTAATGAATCAGAAATTTAGGACTAATTCGAAAGTGAGAATTGAAATGTAGGTCAATTCTCAAGAGAAAGTGTCGGAATGTAAGGTCCGACCTCAAATGTAAAGAATCAGAAATTTAGGACTGATTCGAAAGTGAGAATTGAAATGTAGGTCAATTCTCAAAAGAAAGTGTCGGAATGTAAGGTCCGACCTCAAATGTAAAGAATCAGAAATTTAGGATTTATTCGGACGCGAGAATTGAAATGTAGTTCAATTCTCAAAAGAAAGTGTCGGGATGTAAGGTCCGACCTCGACTGTGTAGAATCAGAAATTTAGGACTTTTTCGAAAGTGAGAATTGAAATGTAGGTCAATTCTCAAGAGAAAGTGTCGGGATGTAAGGTCCGACCTCGACTGTAATGAATCAGAAATTTAGGACTAATTCGAAAGTGAGAATTGAAATGTAGGTCAATTCTCAAGAGAAAGTGTCGGAATGTAAGGTCCGACCTCAAATGTAAAGAATCAGAAATTTAGGACTGATTCGAAAGTGAGAATTGAAATGTAGGTCAATTCTCAAAAGAAAGTGTCGGAATGTAAGGTCCGACCTCAAATGTAAAGAATCAGAAATTTAGGATTTATTCGGACGCGAGAATTGAAATGTAGTTCAATTCTCAAAAGAAAGTGTCGGGATGTAAGGTCCGACCTCGACTGTGTAGAATCAGAAATTTAGGACTTTTTCGAAAGTGAGAATTGAAATGTAGGTCAATTCTCAAGAGAAAGTGTCGGGATGTAAGGTCCGACCTCGACTGTAATGAATCAGAAATTTAGGACTAATTCGAAAGTGAGAATTGAAATGTAGGTCAATTCTCAAGAGAAAGTGTCGGAATGTAAGGTCCGACCTCAAATGTAAAGAATCAGAAATTTAGGACTGATTCGAAAGTGAGAATTGAAATGTAGGTCAATTCTCAAAAGAAAGTGTCGGAATGTAAGGTCCGACCTCAAATGTAAAGAATCAGAAATTTAGGATTTATTCGGACGCGAGAATTGAAATGTAGTTCAATTCTCAAAAGAAAGTGTCGGGATGTAAGGTCCGACCTCGACTGTGTAGAATCAGAAATTTAGGACTTTTTCGAAAGTGAGAATTGAAATGTAGGTCAATTCTCAAGAGAAAGTGTCGGGATGTAAGGTCCGACCTCGACTGTAATGAATCAGAAATTTAGGACTAATTCGAAAGTGAGAATTGAAATGTAGGTCAATTCTCAAGAGAAAGTGTCGGAATGTAAGGTCCGACCTCAAATGTAAAGAATCAGAAATTTAGGACTGATTCGAAAGTGAGAATTGAAATGTAGGTCAATTCTCAAAAGAAAGTGTCGGAATGTAAGGTCCGACCTCAAATGTAAAGAATCAGAAATTTAGGATTTATTCGGACGCGAGAATTGAAATGTAGTTCAATTCTCAAAAGAAAGTGTCGGGATGTAAGGTCCGACCTCGACTGTGTAGAATCAGAAATTTAGGACTTTTTCGAAAGTGAGAATTGAAATGTAGGTCAATTCTCAAGAGAAAGTGTCGGGATGTAAGGTCCGACCTCGACTGTAATGAATCAGAAATTTAGGACTAATTCGAAAGTGAGAATTGAAATGTAGGTCAATTCTCAAGAGAAAGTGTCGGAATGTAAGGTCCGACCTCAAATGTAAAGAATCAGAAATTTAGGACTGATTCGAAAGTGAGAATTGAAATGTAGGTCAATTCTCAAAAGAAAGTGTCGGAATGTAAGGTCCGACCTCAAATGTAAAGAATCAGAAATTTAGGATTTATTCGGACGCGAGAATTGAAATGTAGTTCAATTCTCAAAAGAAAGTGTCGGGATGTAAGGTCCGACCTCGACTGTGTAGAATCAGAAATTTAGGACTTTTTCGAAAGTGAGAATTGAAATGTAGGTCAATTCTCAAGAGAAAGTGTCGGGATGTAAGGTCCGACCTCGACTGTAATGAATCAGAAATTTAGGACTAATTCGAAAGTGAGAATTGAAATGTAGGTCAATTCTCAAGAGAAAGTGTCGGAATGTAAGGTCCGACCTCAAATGTAAAGAATCAGAAATTTAGGACTGATTCGAAAGTGAGAATTGAAATGTAGGTCAATTCTCAAAAGAAAGTGTCGGAATGTAAGGTCCGACCTCAAATGTAAAGAATCAGAAATTTAGGATTTATTCGGACGCGAGAATTGAAATGTAGTTCAATTCTCAAAAGAAAGTGTCGGGATGTAAGGTCCGACCTCGACTGTGTAGAATCAGAAATTTAGGACTTTTTCGAAAGTGAGAATTGAAATGTAGGTCAATTCTCAAGAGAAAGTGTCGGGATGTAAGGTCCGACCTCGACTGTAATGAATCAGAAATTTAGGACTAATTCGAAAGTGAGAATTGAAATGTAGGTCAATTCTCAAGAGAAAGTGTCGGAATGTAAGGTCCGACCTCAAATGTAAAGAATCAGAAATTTAGGACTGATTCGAAAGTGAGAATTGAAATGTAGGTCAATTCTCAAAAGAAAGTGTCGGAATGTAAGGTCCGACCTCAAATGTAAAGAATCAGAAATTTAGGATTTATTCGGACGCGAGAATTGAAATGTAGTTCAATTCTCAAAAGAAAGTGTCGGGATGTAAGGTCCGACCTCGACTGTGTAGAATCAGAAATTTAGGACTTTTTCGAAAGTGAGAATTGAAATGTAGGTCAATTCTCAAGAGAAAGTGTCGGGATGTAAGGTCCGACCTCGACTGTAATGAATCAGAAATTTAGGACTAATTCGAAAGTGAGAATTGAAATGTAGGTCAATTCTCAAGAGAAAGTGTCGGAATGTAAGGTCCGACCTCAAATGTAAAGAATCAGAAATTTAGGACTGATTCGAAAGTGAGAATTGAAATGTAGGTCAATTCTCAAAAGAAAGTGTCGGAATGTAAGGTCCGACCTCAAATGTAAAGAATCAGAAATTTAGGATTTATTCGGACGCGAGAATTGAAATGTAGTTCAATTCTCAAAAGAAAGTGTCGGGATGTAAGGTCCGACCTCGACTGTGTAGAATCAGAAATTTAGGACTTTTTCGAAAGTGAGAATTGAAATGTAGGTCAATTCTCAAGAGAAAGTGTCGGGATGTAAGGTCCGACCTCGACTGTAATGAATCAGAAATTTAGGACTAATTCGAAAGTGAGAATTGAAATGTAGGTCAATTCTCAAGAGAAAGTGTCGGAATGTAAGGTCCGACCTCAAATGTAAAGAATCAGAAATTTAGGACTGATTCGAAAGTGAGAATTGAAATGTAGGTCAATTCTCAAAAGAAAGTGTCGGAATGTAAGGTCCGACCTCAAATGTAAAGAATCAGAAATTTAGGATTTATTCGGACGCGAGAATTGAAATGTAGTTCAATTCTCAAAAGAAAGTGTCGGGATGTAAGGTCCGACCTCGACTGTGTAGAATCAGAAATTTAGGACTTTTTCGAAAGTGAGAATTGAAATGTAGGTCAATTCTCAAGAGAAAGTGTCGGGATGTAAGGTCCGACCTCGACTGTAATGAATCAGAAATTTAGGACTAATTCGAAAGTGAGAATTGAAATGTAGGTCAATTCTCAAGAGAAAGTGTCGGAATGTAAGGTCCGACCTCAAATGTAAAGAATCAGAAATTTAGGACTGATTCGAAAGTGAGAATTGAAATGTAGGTCAATTCTCAAAAGAAAGTGTCGGAATGTAAGGTCCGACCTCAAATGTAAAGAATCAGAAATTTAGGATTTATTCGGACGCGAGAATTGAAATGTAGTTCAATTCTCAAAAGAAAGTGTCGGGATGTAAGGTCCGACCTCGACTGTGTAGAATCAGAAATTTAGGACTTTTTCGAAAGTGAGAATTGAAATGTAGGTCAATTCTCAAGAGAAAGTGTCGGGATGTAAGGTCCGACCTCGACTGTAATGAATCAGAAATTTAGGACTAATTCGAAAGTGAGAATTGAAATGTAGGTCAATTCTCAAGAGAAAGTGTCGGAATGTAAGGTCCGACCTCAAATGTAAAGAATCAGAAATTTAGGACTGATTCGAAAGTGAGAATTGAAATGTAGGTCAATTCTCAAAAGAAAGTGTCGGAATGTAAGGTCCGACCTCAAATGTAAAGAATCAGAAATTTAGGATTTATTCGGACGCGAGAATTGAAATGTAGTTCAATTCTCAAAAGAAAGTGTCGGGATGTAAGGTCCGACCTCGACTGTGTAGAATCAGAAATTTAGGACTTTTTCGAAAGTGAGAATTGAAATGTAGGTCAATTCTCAAGAGAAAGTGTCGGGATGTAAGGTCCGACCTCGACTGTAATGAATCAGAAATTTAGGACTAATTCGAAAGTGAGAATTGAAATGTAGGTCAATTCTCAAGAGAAAGTGTCGGAATGTAAGGTCCGACCTCAAATGTAAAGAATCAGAAATTTAGGACTGATTCGAAAGTGAGAATTGAAATGTAGGTCAATTCTCAAAAGAAAGTGTCGGAATGTAAGGTCCGACCTCAAATGTAAAGAATCAGAAATTTAGGATTTATTCGGACGCGAGAATTGAAATGTAGTTCAATTCTCAAAAGAAAGTGTCGGGATGTAAGGTCCGACCTCGACTGTGTAGAATCAGAAATTTAGGACTTTTTCGAAAGTGAGAATTGAAATGTAGGTCAATTCTCAAGAGAAAGTGTCGGGATGTAAGGTCCGACCTCGACTGTAATGAATCAGAAATTTAGGACTAATTCGAAAGTGAGAATTGAAATGTAGGTCAATTCTCAAGAGAAAGTGTCGGAATGTAAGGTCCGACCTCAAATGTAAAGAATCAGAAATTTAGGACTGATTCGAAAGTGAGAATTGAAATGTAGGTCAATTCTCAAAAGAAAGTGTCGGAATGTAAGGTCCGACCTCAAATGTAAAGAATCAGAAATTTAGGATTTATTCGGACGCGAGAATTGAAATGTAGTTCAATTCTCAAAAGAAAGTGTCGGGATGTAAGGTCCGACCTCGACTGTGTAGAATCAGAAATTTAGGACTTTTTCGAAAGTGAGAATTGAAATGTAGGTCAATTCTCAAGAGAAAGTGTCGGGATGTAAGGTCCGACCTCGACTGTAATGAATCAGAAATTTAGGACTAATTCGAAAGTGAGAATTGAAATGTAGGTCAATTCTCAAGAGAAAGTGTCGGAATGTAAGGTCCGACCTCAAATGTAAAGAATCAGAAATTTAGGACTGATTCGAAAGTGAGAATTGAAATGTAGGTCAATTCTCAAAAGAAAGTGTCGGAATGTAAGGTCCGACCTCAAATGTAAAGAATCAGAAATTTAGGATTTATTCGGACGCGAGAATTGAAATGTAGTTCAATTCTCAAAAGAAAGTGTCGGGATGTAAGGTCCGACCTCGACTGTGTAGAATCAGAAATTTAGGACTTTTTCGAAAGTGAGAATTGAAATGTAGGTCAATTCTCAAGAGAAAGTGTCGGGATGTAAGGTCCGACCTCGACTGTAATGAATCAGAAATTTAGGACTAATTCGAAAGTGAGAATTGAAATGTAGGTCAATTCTCAAGAGAAAGTGTCGGAATGTAAGGTCCGACCTCAAATGTAAAGAATCAGAAATTTAGGACTGATTCGAAAGTGAGAATTGAAATGTAGGTCAATTCTCAAAAGAAAGTGTCGGAATGTAAGGTCCGACCTCAAATGTAAAGAATCAGAAATTTAGGATTTATTCGGACGCGAGAATTGAAATGTAGTTCAATTCTCAAAAGAAAGTGTCGGGATGTAAGGTCCGACCTCGACTGTGTAGAATCAGAAATTTAGGACTTTTTCGAAAGTGAGAATTGAAATGTAGGTCAATTCTCAAGAGAAAGTGTCGGGATGTAAGGTCCGACCTCGACTGTAATGAATCAGAAATTTAGGACTAATTCGAAAGTGAGAATTGAAATGTAGGTCAATTCTCAAGAGAAAGTGTCGGAATGTAAGGTCCGACCTCAAATGTAAAGAATCAGAAATTTAGGACTGATTCGAAAGTGAGAATTGAAATGTAGGTCAATTCTCAAAAGAAAGTGTCGGAATGTAAGGTCCGACCTCAAATGTAAAGAATCAGAAATTTAGGATTTATTCGGACGCGAGAATTGAAATGTAGTTCAATTCTCAAAAGAAAGTGTCGGGATGTAAGGTCCGACCTCGACTGTGTAGAATCAGAAATTTAGGACTTTTTCGAAAGTGAGAATTGAAATGTAGGTCAATTCTCAAGAGAAAGTGTCGGGATGTAAGGTCCGACCTCGACTGTAATGAATCAGAAATTTAGGACTAATTCGAAAGTGAGAATTGAAATGTAGGTCAATTCTCAAGAGAAAGTGTCGGAATGTAAGGTCCGACCTCAAATGTAAAGAATCAGAAATTTAGGACTGATTCGAAAGTGAGAATTGAAATGTAGGTCAATTCTCAAAAGAAAGTGTCGGAATGTAAGGTCCGACCTCAAATGTAAAGAATCAGAAATTTAGGATTTATTCGGACGCGAGAATTGAAATGTAGTTCAATTCTCAAAAGAAAGTGTCGGGATGTAAGGTCCGACCTCGACTGTGTAGAATCAGAAATTTAGGACTTTTTCGAAAGTGAGAATTGAAATGTAGGTCAATTCTCAAGAGAAAGTGTCGGGATGTAAGGTCCGACCTCGACTGTAATGAATCAGAAATTTAGGACTAATTCGAAAGTGAGAATTGAAATGTAGGTCAATTCTCAAGAGAAAGTGTCGGAATGTAAGGTCCGACCTCAAATGTAAAGAATCAGAAATTTAGGACTGATTCGAAAGTGAGAATTGAAATGTAGGTCAATTCTCAAAAGAAAGTGTCGGAATGTAAGGTCCGACCTCAAATGTAAAGAATCAGAAATTTAGGATTTATTCGGACGCGAGAATTGAAATGTAGTTCAATTCTCAAAAGAAAGTGTCGGGATGTAAGGTCCGACCTCGACTGTGTAGAATCAGAAATTTAGGACTTTTTCGAAAGTGAGAATTGAAATGTAGGTCAATTCTCAAGAGAAAGTGTCGGGATGTAAGGTCCGACCTCGACACCTCTGTTCAGTGAGAAAGAGGGTATTTTTATTTTATTTTTGTGATTTTTTTACACAAAATTATGTATTTTTGAAGTTTTAGAGATTAAATAAATAAGAAAATGCCCCTATTTTCCAACTTATCCATGTCAACCTCGTACGGGTCGAACAGGCCACGTGTCGCTCTGTGATTGGCGCCGCCAGCCAGCTCATTCCTGCCCATCTCGGACCACGGTCTGTCCCACGCGATCAGGGCCATCCGATCAATACACGCTCGATCTGACGGTCACGGGTCATCGTTCCAAATGAACAGGACCAGAAAACCGTCCATTTTAAAACGCTAATATCTCACTTGATTCTCAACAAAATTTAGTGAATTTTTTTTTTAAAATGCTCGTATTGACTAGTAGAACACATCCATACAGTTGATAAACCCTTAATTTTACAGTATATGCATGAATAATTAGAAGAGTCTCATTTTAGGTTTCACAATGAATGCCTTGGTCCAAGAGGGGTAGCCTAGATTGGATGCTTGTAGAAGCTTTATGTGGGTGCCAGAAGCCTAGGGATGGAGCCTCTGGTTGTGGTGAAGTGCCTAGACCCAAATTTGATCAATGCCGATTTGGGGGTTTGGTCGAAGTTCACCTTAGGGTGGTCGGTGGATGGAGCTTTTGTGGGGGAACTTCATCTCTTGATGTTGGGATGGTGTGGGTGCAAGTAATTTGAATTTGGTGGAGGTTTGGAGGATGTCCTGTTTCGACCTTGAAATTGAGCTCCAAAATTGAACTGAAGCAATGGATTTGAGTGGCTAAGGAAGGTTTGGTTAAACTCAAGAGGTCTCCAGGAAGCTCTGGAAGAAGTTTTACTGAGTCTCCCCAAGGAATTTCAAGCTCTCCCCCTTTTGCCATGGAGGGGGAGTTTAAAGAAAATGGCCTAGACTGGCTGCCAGGGCCAATTGAGGGGTGCATTTGGTTCCTTATGTGGAGGGAAGAGTAGCTCAAATGAGCAGCTGGGCTGATTTGGCCTTTGGGTTTGAATTGGGTGAAAATCCCTTGTCTTGGGCATGGTTTTGGCCATTTTCCAGACACCAAGGTGGCTGGCCAGCCAGGCATTGGTCACTTCTTGGCTCAGGGAAGTCAGGGAACCCAGAGGAATCCATCACAGCAATTTAATGCAAATGTGCTTAAATTTGGCAAAGATATCTTAAGCATGTGCATTTTTGGAAATAAGATCCCTTAATTTGGGGGATCTTTGGTACATGGCTTGGTTTAAGTGGTTTCATGGTGTTTGGACTGGTCACTAAGTCCAACTAATGGCTGTGGTGGAGTTAATTTGGTGGCCTTAGGGTGGTTAGGTCACATTTAGTGTATGGGTCCAAGTGGGTGCAAATGACCAAAACTTGGGTTTGAGTTAGGCTAGCCA
>NW_018228292.1:16383-23791 GCF_001263595.1 Phalaenopsis equestris
GACCAATGGAAATCCCATTTTGGGTCCTCTACATAGTGGTCTTAGCCAAACCATAGCCCTAGGGCTAGTAGATTTAGGGGACCATCTACATGAGTATCCCAAAAGATCAAAGGATCTAGGTTAGAAATTTGAGTTCAGGGTTGTGAGCGATTGTGGGTATAGATAAGTGTAGTGAGTGCCTTAGCTCCAAACCAACACCCAAGGTAAACCCTAAGGTCCAGCAATCCTAAGGGTGACTCATCTTGAGTTTCCCCCACAGTGACCCCACCTACTAAGTATTTAGAGGTTGAAAGCAACATGTGGAACTTCAAGCTGAGTAGAGAAAAGTTTGGAATTTCTAGTGGTAAGGGTTCCATGTCTAGTTCTATAGGAATAGTCAACAGGAAAAGTCCTATGGCTAGACCCTAGGCTACTGAAGAGGAAAAACTAAACCTCAACAAAAATTGAGGTCAACAGACCTTAACTTTTAGACTTCCATATTTTAGTTTTCCAAATATAATAGTATAGCTTAAGAAAAAATTAAAACAACTTTAGTTAATACTAATGGTGTAAAGTTATTCAATAATTAAGTCTAAGGTTTCTGATCCTCTATTTCATTCAAGAAAAATTGTAATTTATTATATTAAAGTCAATTATATTAAAGTCAATTAAAGTCACTTAACAAATTCATATGAAAAAGAACTTCATAAAACTTTATTAATAATTAAGTTAAGATTGAAACATAAAGTTTAGAAAATGTGTTCAAGTCCTTTTCCTTAAGTTGATTCAAGTGAAGTCAATTTTTAATTAGTCATCTCCTCAAACTTCTCCCCATCTATTTTTTTTCTTTTTCTTTTCTTTTCAGGATCATTTTTAATACCCTTTTCCTTTTCCTTCTTTCTTTTCTTCTCTTTTTTTTTATTTTTTTTTATGTCAGGATTACTATATGTGGATTTTCTTTAATGATTTTGAACTTCACTATCCTCTTCTTAAATTTAAAAACTTTTTACATTTCTTCACTTAACAAATTTATATTTACTTAAAGATTTCATAAAGTTCATAAAGTTTAATTCTTTTCTTTAAGTTTAATTCTTTTCTTTTTACATGAATCTTTTAAGATTTTTAATACTTCAAAAATACAAATTTCCTTTACAAAAATTAGAAAAACATAGTCTTATTGTATTTTACCAAATATCTTAGCCCCCATAATTAACCTTTATTATTGAAAATTTTTACTTAAATTTACTATATATTTAGAAACATAAATATAGTTATCTAAAGTTAACCTCTAATACCAAAGATCATGTTAAATTTAAAATTTTGAAAATATAATTAAGTGAGGACAAAAAAAATCTAACACCAAATGTCATGTTAAATTTAAAATTTTTGAAAATATAGTTAAATGAGGACAAATAAAATTAAGTTTCTTTCTTTTAAAAAAAAATTTTTCTTTCACCCACCCCAAACTTAAATTTTTAAAAGATTTTTACATGAAGAGCTTTAAAAATGAAGGGTAAAAGAAAACATTAAATATATAAAAAAACATTTATACCTGTTGGAGATTCTGATTTTTGAACATAAATTTTGAAAATACTGCATGTGCTAAAATGAAAACTACAAGGCTAAAAATATTAAATTGCACATAATACATATAAAATTTGCTAAGAAAGAGCTAATCGCAAAACGGAACAAAGTGCTGAAAATAACAACAGAACTAAACTAAATTCTAAAAAAGAAAACAGCCTTCCACATTATAGTTACACATAACATAACAAACAAAGTCTAAATAACATCACAACACAAACAATACAATGACACATTATAAACACAAACAAACAAACAAAAAGATCACTAGTCAATATTGTCTTCGTCTTCATCTACGTCCAAGTTTGCAGCTGATATGGGGTAAACACAGGGTGAACAGGGAACTCATCTGAATGTTCTCCCCTCAAGTATCTAACTAAAGCATCATCATAAGCAATGTCATACTCAAATTTTAACTGAATTAAATCATCAGTGTGATTATTTTTGGCTTCCATATTATGCATCCTATAATCCATCCTCAAAATATCTCCTTGTTGTATCATCAACTGATCCAAAAGTTCTCTGTTCATGGGGTCACTAGAAGTAGGTCCATGAGAGGTAGAAGGAATAATACTAGAAGTAGAAAGAATATCTCTTGCCTTACTTCCAGATCTCCAGTCAACATGAGATTCATATGTCTTTATGTTTGCAGGACCAATAGGTCTCTGAGGCTCAATCCTCTCCTCATCAGGTCTAAAATCAACTCCTGCCTGCTCACAAAGTGTGTAAATAAGAGCAGGGTGTGCCAATCAACCAGAAGTCTCTCTCAAAGCAATAGATCGAGTGTTCATATAAATAATTTAAACCACATTTATGTCCATAACTTGTTGAATACAGTAGTTCAGGATGGCTCTATCTTTGGTCACCTCACTTTGATGGTTCGTCAGAATCATTTTTTACAGAAATAAAATAATACCAAGCCTTTCATACTACATTTAAACTAGTATGGGGAAAGTAACTTAACTCCATTTTTTATTTTCCAAGCCCCTTTCTCACTAGTCAGAAAAGAAATAAGTTCATCTAAAACCTTATCTTTAACAGAAAAAGAATGATACTGGCATCTATACACATCTTCTACATAATAAAACAAATTTATTTTATTTGGAGTAAATTTTACCCTTTTCCCACGAACAAATACATAATCATGAGAAGATGCAGGAAGGTTGGCATAAAATTCCATTACAATCTAAGCTATCACATTGGCAGTACAATAGCAGAAGTTTTCCCATTGCCGAGCAATAACCAAACGTTTAACTTCTCCTCCTAGATTTTTATAACCTCAGTCCTGAATTACTTTCTTATTTTCACAAATGTTATGAAATCGAGCACTGGCTCTAAAGCTAACAAATTTTTATTCGTCATATTCTACTTTCCTTTTGCCGCTCTAGGTGCCATAGGAAATCTAGAAAATTTTGAAAAATCCAAATAAATTCTAAAATTCCAAAAATCAAAATGTAAAATATTTTAAACTTCAAATAACTATATAAGAGTTTATCATGAAAGGATTTTCTCAAAAATTTCTCAAAAATTTTTTTCATATTTTTGGATCCATGCAATGTGAGATAAATCTTTGGTGAAAATAAAAAATTTTTCTTTTAAAGTGTAGATCTTACCTAGAGAAGATCAAATCCAAAGTCTTTTAGCATCTAAATTCCCTCAAATTCGATCACAATCAAGTCCTAACCGCCCAAACCGAAAGTTAAAGATGACTTAAGCGTAAAAATGGTGGCGGCCACAATATAAATTGTGAATTTTTAGGGGGTTATCTGTTGTCGGGTCGAGGGCGCCGTCGGCGCTGAAGGCCCAAAAATTTTATATTTTGATTTTTTATAATTTTCAATTTTCTATCGACTTACTCCAAAATTTTTAGTATTTTAAAAACAATTTTTTATCTAACAATAATCAGCAAAACAAACCATTTCACCAACACGAATTTTCACAAACAACAACAAACTAACTTTTATATATGAAAGTACACTTTTTACAAACATATTTTTTTTAATTACACAATCACACATATTAAACAAACTAATTATAAATCAGCATCAAAATCAAGCCACAATACTAAACGCTGTCACAAAACTAATCAAATTTCAGAATTCTAAAGCCTAAAAAAAACCAAACCAAATTAAATCCACACAATTACACTAAATACATTTAATGTTCTAAAATAGATAGAGAATTTAAAGTCTTCAATTATTACTCCTCTTCTTCAGTGTTTTCTCCTCCTCTGATATCTCCCATAGATTGGTAATGAACATACAAGTTGTAGAAGGATCGGTACGGGAATTGATCTGTCAAATTTTCTTCGATCCACCCATTTTCATTAGACATCCAAACTAATCCTGCTTCAAAAGTTCCAGTGTGATACAAATTTTCTTTCATTCTCCAATCTAGGTGATCAAAAAGTTAATTAAGATCTCCTATTGCATTCATAATTCTCTGAAGTTCCCTTTTAATTTTCTTCAATTTCTTTTCCAAAGAAAGCGAACTTCCAACTGTTGGTGGTATTAATGGAGTTGAAGCATGTGAAGATTGATCTATGATGGCTTCTAATACTTCATTTCCATTTCCACAATAATTCTCATGCATAGGATTCATGGGATCCCAAGGTAATAAAGTTTTTTCCTAAATTTCATATGGATCTTGGACTTGACTGCAAATCAAAAAGATGGTACATGGATGCCCAAGTCCATAAATTGTTACATTAGTAAGGATACCCATAATAGATTTAAATATAATAGACCCTATATCAATGAGTTTTTTCATTTTAATGTAGTAATTTAAAATAGTACATTCTTTGGTGACTCTACTAATTTTAATAGGAGCGAGTAATTTTGCAGCAATAAGGAAATGTCAGTGCTTCAGAATTGGATTAAGTAATCAAGTGGAGAAACTAACATATCCTTCATCTCGTATCTCCCACATATCACTTTCATCCATCAAAAGATTATACACGTCTTGCATCAAATCTTGTGTAGGAATGAAATTTGTATAATGACAGATTGGAATGTTGTTTATCATATACAATTCATTAATCCTTGCAGGAGTAAATGGTACAGCCTTACCTCGTACAAACACAACAACTTGAGTAATTCCATGCAAGTTTGCAGAAAACTCTTTCACCACAGGTATGACAACCGCAGACGTAGTGTAACATAGAACTTTCCAATGCCTTTGCAAAATGATTTAATAAATCGGAGCAGTAGGATTGATCACTCCATGATTAGCAAATCCTCTTTCCTTCATCAATCTCCTCTTCATAATAACTTTATCGTAAAATTGCTGCACGTCGAAACTAATAAACTTCCTTTTGTTGAAAACTCCATACCTCAAAGTATTTCTGGAATTGGAAGCCATGGAATCTAAAAATAGGAAGTTACTAGGCGTCCAAGGATCTTTCTAGGCCTTTCTAAACTCGTCCCGTCATTTATTATGAAGTGAAATCGCGCCAAAACCCGCCAAAAGTCATCTGAAACTATCCAACCGCACTGGGTGTCGTCGGCGCTCCCGATTTGCGCTGTCGGCGCTGATGTCCGTATTCTAGGGTGCCATCGGCACCCATTCTGGCGCCTTCGGCGCCAGTGGCCAAAATTGCGATTTTTATTTTTTTATTCAATTCGATTCAAAATTTTCCTCCGATACCAATATTTGACTTAAATTATAATAAATGCAATTGTATAGGATTATTATCTACTAATATATAAGACACTTAACAAACTAAATAATATACATAACAATATAAGAATGGGTTGCCTCCCACAAAGTGCTTGGTTTAACGTCGTCAACCCGAATACCATTTTTTTAGTTGGGTTGACTTAACATTAAAACTTCTTTAAAATAAGGTATGTGCCCTTCATAATAATGTTTCAAATGATGCCCATTAACTTTAAATATCTTTCCAGTGTTAGTTTCTTTAAAACAACAGTTCTATAATGATAGACTTTAATCACTTTAAATGGTCCTAACCATCTGTATTTTAGTTTTCCTGAAAATAATCTCAGTCTTTTATTTTATAGTAGAACTTCTTGCCCAGATTCAAATTTCTTCTTAACAATCTTCTGATCATGCCATATTTTCATTTTCTCTTTATATTTTTTGGCATTATCATATGCTCCATTTCTAATCTCCTCAAGTTCATTGAGTTGCAGAAACCTTTTCACACCAGCATCCTTTAAATTAAAATTAAATTATTTAATAGCTTAAAATGCTTTATGTTCCAATTCTACTGGTAAATGGCATGGTTTTTTCAAAAATCAATCTACATGGGGACATCCCTATAAGAGATTTATAAGCATTTATGTATGCCCATAATGCAATATCTAGTCTAGCAGACCAATCCAACTTATAAGGATTTACAGCGTTTTATAAAATGCGTTTAATTTCATGATTTGGTATTTCTACTAGACCACTAGTTTGAGGATGATAAGCAGTAGAGAATCTATGCATTATATCATATTTCTTGATTAATTTTTTGATTCTCTAATTTTTGAAATGAGATCCTCCATGAGTAATGATTACTCTTGACATTTCATATCTTGTAAAAATGTTTTTAATTAAAAATTTAGAAACACTCGAGCGTCACATCTAGGCACAATAATAGGTTCAGTCCACTTAGACATATAATCAACAACAAGTAATATATAAAAATTTCCAAATGAAGGCTTAAATGGTCCCAAAAAGTCTAATCCCCACACATAAAAAATTTAAACTTCTAATGTGTAATTTAGAGGCAGTTTGTCTCTTCTGGAAATATTTCCTACTCATTGGCATCTATCGCATGTTTTAATATATTCATTAACATCTCTAAAAATAGTAGGCCAGCTAAATTCAGCTAAATCCAGCTTGCAAAATTTTATATGCAGTTCTTTTTATTCCAAAATGTCCTCCAAATTCATAATCATGGCATCTTTCAATTTTCTGTTGAGTTTCTTCATAAGGAACACATCTTCTAATAATTAAATCTTTACATTATTTATGTAAATATGGGTCATCCAAAAAATAGTCTTTTAAATCATAGATAAATTTCCTTAATTGTGGATTCTTGAAATCAGGTGGTAGAATGTCACTTACAGTATAGTTTACTATATCAACATACCACGGTACATACATTTCATCAATATTATATAAAAGTTCATTAGGGAAATTTTCTAAAATTTCATTTGCAAAATTAGTTAATATTTCTATTTCTATTCTAAACAAATGATCAACTATTTGATTATCATTTCACTTTCTATCTACCACGGTAAAATTAAACTCTGGCAATAGAAGTATCCATCTAATTAATCTTGGTTCAGCATCCTTCTTTTGCATCAAGCATTTAATAACAAAACGATCTGTATGCATTATACATTTAGTTCCAATTAAATAAGATCTAAATTTATCAAAGGCATAAAAAATAGCTAATAACTCTCTTTCAGTAGTAGTATAATTAATTTGAGCATTATTTAGAATTTTACTAACATAATATATAACTTTAAAAACTTTATCGTGCCTTTATCCAAATACAGACCCAATTGCATAATCACTAGCATCACACATTATTTCAATTTTTTTCTCCTACTCAGGTTGTACTATTATAGGTACATTGATTAATTTTTTATTTAATAATTCATATGTTGTTATGCCTTCCTCATTAAAATCAAATTTTGTATCTTTTTCTAAAAGTTGGCATAGGGGTTTAGTTATTTTTGAAATTTTTTTCTGTAGTGTCTGTAAAACTAGCATGTCCTAGAGAACTTCTCACCCCTTTAACATTATTAGGAGGTGGTAATTTTTTTATAATTTGGATTTTTGCAGGATCTACTTCCATGCCTTTTTCAGCTACTTTATGCCCAAGCACAAT